>NC_089538.1:5989916-6289916 GCF_963924715.1 Thunnus thynnus
AAATGTATCTCACTGAAAACATAACGTGCACTTGTGTAGAATCCACAGAAATACAGTCCAGAGTCTGATGAATCCACTTGTTTGATGTTCAGAGAGACAGTAGAGATGTTGGATCTCATTTCAAATTTTCCCTTCTGAAAGCCATCGCAGAGTTCAGCTTTGCTTTCAAACGTGACCTTAACAGAGATACAGTAGATCTTGGTTCTGTTGATAAGTCTCAGCCAGAAAGTTACAGAGTCATGTTTTAATATATTGGGACACTGCAGTGTGACTGCTTGACCAGACTGGACCTCCACAACCTGAGACTCAGACACTGAGACAGAGATCCAGCCTGAAACACACAGCAGAGACAAGTTGTTACAGGAAGATAAACGATACCTCTTAATGAATTTAACAGTGAGTATATAAGTTTCAATCGTGTCGGCTGAACATAGAATAACAACATTTGTAATGAAGTTGAGACTAATTCAAAGCCAATACTCACTAATGCTGCAGAGACTTAAAGCAGTTATCAAGGTAAAGGTCTTCATGGTGCGTATGACTGAAGCTCTGCAATGTCCGTACTTGATGTGTGACCCAGGAAGGTTGATCTCAACATAAAGAGGCGGGCTGTTTTCTTGTTGCTTGTCCTGTTCCTCAAACTGACATTAATGCTTTCAGGAAAAGCATCTTGATGCAGATGTTTGCCTCAATGAGAACGAGACAAAGTTATTTTTCAGACAATGTGATTTCATAATAAATAATCTTCAAGCCAAATTACATACAATATAGTGAACAAAGATATACTGAATAAGAGTGTTTCCCCTAGGTTGATTGCTTTGGGGCGGTGGGGGGTGAAGGGTTGTGATGGCTGATGAAAAACTCAGAAGACACATTTCCACGACAACGATTTGGAAGACGAGTCTTTTCTTCGTCTTGAGAAGCTGCAGCATTTATTTATTTACTGCCAGACTGACAAGTTACTGCTAACCTTTTCATCTGCTCCGCTCGCATTCACCGTCACTTTTCTGCCTCTCTCTCTCTGCACTCGCTCAAGTACACACGCTCATTTACACACTCACCACACACACACACATTACACACTGCCCTATTCCTAAACAAAGCTACACTACGGCAGTGTGCTGCTGCTGAATGAATATTGGGGAAACACTGAGATATTTACCTCAATATCCAGTTTCTTGCTGTTTGTGTTTTTTCTATTATATCATTACACATTATAGCTGCTCCAAGACTAAACAGTGAGTGCTGACATGCTCTCCATGTTGTTGTTATCTCTGATTTCTTCTCAGAGCTGAATACAAACCTTGAGTGCACTTATCATTTTTAATTGTTTTTAATATTCTCATTCAACATTTCTTCTTTTACTGTCATTAATATTGTTGTTCTGTAACCTGTGAAACTAACTGTGGCCTAAACATTGTCAGTCATGTTCTAATGAAATAAACAATAAAAAGATTGGGAGCAAGAAAATCCTGAGAACATTTTTCAGGACCCGTTATTGTCGAGTGCTTTCATCTAAATTTCACAAAGTACATGCTTCATATCTGGTTGTGTAAATATGAGTTTGTATATTTCAACAAGTGTGAAAGAAACTGTGAAGGTCAATTAGTCAGTTTGTATAAAGTAATGAGTGGAGTAGTGAAATATTGTCAGGAGTTGATATATACTGGTAACTTTTAACTAGACTTGGATGTTTGTGGTTATGGCTGAAAACCAGTCTTCCTGTGGTTTAGACTTTACTGTTGCTGTTTGTCGTCTGCTGGTTATTTCTACACTTTGTTTCTCCAAAACATCTGTACAAATACAGCTGCAGATTGTGTTTTATCCTCACGAGCAAAGCAACAAGGCCAGTGTCACTTTTTCTTTTTAGACTTTCTCACAGATTTGTGAGTTCAGAAGCATCATAATGTGTTCAGACCACACTGTGTTGTCTCCACTGTGAAAGACTTCAACTCTCTCTATACTCTGTGTAGTCATCAGTGTCCAAAGGACAAGATAATAGCAAGATTTTTGACAAGTGAAGGGAAAAATAAAAAAGGCAACAAAACTCATCATTAACAAGCCGAAGTGCAGCTTCATGCTTTCTGTTGTGGCCTCTCTGCTCTGCATGTGTGTGTGTGTCGCTCAAACGAAACACAGCAGAGAAGAGAGATGGAGAAGCATCGGAGACTCTGAAGCACATAAAAAAACACAGCAATGTAACCTGTTCATTACATTTTTATAGTGTTCTGACCTCACACCCTGCGTGCTGTTACTGGCTGGGGGCTACACACCCACTGCACAAAGGCTGACGCCCAGAAGAATTCACACACCTCCACTGGGTCATAAGTGATGATTGAGAGTCATTACTTTAGTATGAGTCTATACATTGTTTGTTTTAGGAAAATCCTGCATAATATGCCTTTAAATATGTTGCACTGACTATTACTGGATATTTGATTATGGAGAATCAACAAAAATACAACCCAGTGTCAGATAGATTCATAAGCCTGATTTTGAAAAATCAAATGTAGATATTGAATGCCATTTCAAATGTTCCTTTTTGAACCCCATTACAGAAAGAAGCAGGCTCAATATAATTGTACAGAGAGGAAATACAACAGGGCTTGTTTCTGTTGACCAGTCTAAACCAGAATATCTGAGAGGAAGAAGTGGAAAAGTTGGAGCACAGCAGAGAGTCTTCTTCACCAAGCTGGACCTCCACAGTCTGAAACTCAGAGGCTGAGCTGATATAGGAAGAAAAAACACAACCTAAATTCAGCACTTTCCAGCAACATGTGACAGTAAATAGCTCTCTCAATGTTGTACTTAAATAGTTCAGTTACTGTGGTCTGTAAAGAACGTGACGGTTTGAGATGAGATGGATTTATACTTGATGGTATTTTAACTGATTACATCTCAACAGATACATCACCAAAATATCTTCATGTTAAGAAGAAAACAAGTTGTGTGAAAGAGGAACAGTTTTAATTGCATGTGGTTTTACAGCAGAGAGTTAAAGGCCAGTCTTGCTGTGGTTTTGTTTTGGCTGGTTCACACTTTTACCACAATGGAAAATGACAGGGGCAGGGTGCACAAGACTTGTTGCATGTCTGCACAGTTACTATACTTATTCACTGTGTCAGTACATAATGGAGACATTTCTAAAATGTAGAAATAATAATATATTGAGCCAAATAGAGGAAAATATAGTCTTGTTGAGATTGTTTGTACATTAGTAGAGATCAAGAGGTTAAACAAATTTAGTTTCATGACCCATGATGTTCACTTGAGACCACACTGTGCTGTACTTCCTGTCAAACAAGTGACGTTTACCTCACTCACTCCTCCCTTCTTGCAGACCATCTGACTCTCCCTATAAGGAGATTTGACAGTCATCAGTGTCCTTTTCTGGCTCCTCCTCCATCAAACATCTAACATGCTCTCGTTTCTCTCAGATTAGGATCAGAGGCAGACAGAATAAGAAAGACTTTAACAGAGAAGGATTGAAAGAAACACAAGCAATAAAATGCAAACTTTTAATTTATTGATCATTTTTCACAGTGAGTCCTTCCACCCACTGCCCACACACAAACACACATCAGATTACTGTGATAAAGCATCAGTTCCTCTCTGAGCTGCAGTTACAGTTCCTCTCTGAGTTTATCTGCTGGCAGCACAAGTTCTCACCTTTTTTCTTTTTTTTGTCTGAAGAATAAGATGAAGACAAACAAGATAAAAAGACACTGAGACTGAGAGCAAGAGAGAAAGAAGCACGAGAGAATCAAAAGTCAACCAGAATATAATTAAAATGAGATTCTAGACAAAGTGATGTCAACTGCTCCTACTTACCACTCACATATGAAAACACATCAGCCAATTAGAGGCCTGGAATTAAGTCATTTTTAGGGCAAGGCCACTTTGGCCTTTGATAATTACAAATTTATTGGGGCATTGCAAGGTCAAAACCAATGGTGCAACAACAATAGGTGATAATTATATTATGTAAAGATAAAACAGTACACAGTCAACAATTAGTAGTCAGTGAATTGAAAAACAGTATTGAGTTTATTAGAACTGTACACTGAATGTTTGACTTTTCCACAAAATGCTGCCTGATTGATTTTTTTCAAAATCATTATAAAATTCATTATATTAATTGCTATTGTTATATTTTAATGCTAAAATTAAGTCTATAAATGGGCTAAGGGTGATGAAAATGAATCTGAACAAGTTTCCACACGTGTGCAACTATTAGCATTTGAGTCTGAGATCATAGGAGCAGTCACAAAAATGACTTAAAACCATAGACTGTATAAAAATGCTTAAAACACTTTTTTAAACGTTAAACATTAAACACACTGATGAGAAACGTCTCAAGGAGAGACTCTGATGAGAGCTGCCAGTCATGTAACAGCCGGCAGACTCTGCTGATCTGTCTTAACTGAGAAGTGACCGTCTGCTTACAGAGAAATGTGTGTGTGTGTGTGTGTGTATGTGTGTGTGTGTGTGTGTTTGTGTTAACGTTGCATCACACTGAAAAAGTAGCAACCCGTCAGATCTCACAGCAAGTTACAAACTCTATGTATGTTCATAGTTAGCCAACAGCAATATCCTGGTTAGGATGTCAACGGTTAACTGCTGAGAATATTTTTAACTGGTTATGCATGTCGGTCTACAGGTTCATTTGCATACACACTGCACTAATGGCTTGTTCACAACATCAGATATTCTTTTTCAATGGATAAAGTACCAATGTAAAACTGACTTCTACACAGAGTGTTGCATTATGGGCTGTTTGTAACATTAATGTTGCTAGGCTAGCGATCGTCTTAAAGTCTGTTTATAGTGAGTGTGTTGGAGTCAATCAGCACTAAAAGTGTTTCGCTAGTCCAGTTTAACCTGCTGGAGTTCTGAAGGATCATGGAATGTGTTTTTCTGCCACGGAGGAAATAAATTCATGATGAGTGAAAATGAGTGAAGCATCTTCCGACGTCTCTACTACTACTACAAGCTGCCAGATGCCACTGTCACAGACAGTCTTATTAATAGTAACTGCCAGAGAAAATCATTTTGACCGCTTCCAAGAGCCTGGCAGGAGAGTGTGTGACTAACTTTAAAACACAACGTGTATGAATACTTACACTGTACAGTGTTTAGCTGCCTGTGCTTATCACATAATGTTTTAGCTAATGTAAGCTAAAGGGTTAGCTGTTAATGTTTACGTTGACATTACACATATATTTGCGGGATGGGAGAAACTTTGCGCCACTGTTGATGTCCAGCATGATGATTGAGACACTGGGAAACATTGAGAGTGTTTATTTGCTGTGTTGCATGTAGTTTTGAATGAGGAAGTACGCAACTTTCTTTTAAGGGAACAATGGCCAGTTCAAAACAGGGCACGCTAAACTGGCCATGGGGGTAGTTAATTTTAGAAGAGGCATTACGGCCACACTCTGGGGCATCCACGGCACTGGTTGTTTGGCCGTGGCATAATTCCTGCCCTGCAATTAATATGACAAAGCATATTCTAAACTCACACATCCAGTAGCTTCCTGAATCTGGTGGCAGCAGCAAACACAACATTCAGCTCCAGCTCTCTCTCTGATGCAGACCTGCAATTTTTCTTTTGTCTTTGGATGGGCTACATAGTTCAGGTCATCTGAGCTCACATTTTGTACATAAGAGTTCACACAGTCATGTGTTGTATCTTAGATGCTGTAGCTGAGTTTGTCAGGTATCATCCTTAATTCTGTGCGTAATTAAAGTTTTTTTAAAATGTCTTTCTTCCAAACAAGTAGGATAAATCTTGTAATTCAGTCACATTAAAGTTATAATACTATTGTTTTGTCCAATAACTATTCAATGTATTTCTATTCAGTAATGATCTCTCAGTATAGTAGTTATGCTTCACTCCTGCAGCTTCTACTGTTGTTGTGTATCAGAAGGTGCATTATTGCTCAAATACCAACAGAAAGATGAGAAAAAGGAATTAAAAGTTGATCATAACTTTGTATCATTCAAGTTGTCATTTGTTATTGATTACTAGGACTGTTTTCTGCTCCTGTTATGAGATGTTGAGTCATGGAGGGATTTTCTTATGAATGTTAACAATCTCCTGTTTCCTGCCATTGTGTTTTTGATCCTAATGTTAATGCATTATAACAAGACTACCAGAAGACAAAACACAAGACAACAACAAAACATTTTCATCTTTGTGGATACAGAATACAGGTCACTGTTTCCAGTTAGTATTCTCTAACTGATATCTGATATCTATCTGGGCAGGTCTTAATCTATCTGGGCAGGTCTTAATCTATCTGGGCAGGTCTTAATCTATCTGGGCAGGTCTTAATCTATCTGGGCAGGTCTTAATCTATCTGGGCAGGTCTTAATCTATCTGGACAGGTCTTAATCTATCTGGGCAGGTCTTAATCTATCTGGACAGGCTGCCCAAGTAGAGAGAAACACTCATGTACAGTCTGGAGCAGAGTGAATGTTTTCACATGAGGCTGTCAGTGTCAAACTGTGTCACAAGTTGCTTATAGATCATGTGAAGATAAAACAGTGGTGCAAGTTTGTCAGAAGTGTTAAGATACATATACAGATATGTCACTAATACAGACAGGGCTGTTTGTCACCACAGTGTAAAGTGCAACAAGGGGCAGGTGGGAGCCACATATAATTATATTTATAAATACGACCTTTTAAAATACATATTTGAATTCAGACATTTAGTACATCAACATCAGTTTAAATATCCAGTTTTCACTTTGATGGTTGTGAGTTTTGCAAAAAGGTTTTTATAAATGTTCTGTAGAAGCTGATCATTTAGTCTACTTGACAGCAGAAAGTCACACAGTTAACTACACAGTTAACTACACAGTTAACTACACAGTTTTGACTGAACAGGTCTCTTGACTTTCAGGTCAGTTGTGCTCTGACTACACTGTGATATTATGTGTACCTCACTCACTCCTCCACTGTTGCATGTAACTCTCTGTATAAGAGAATATGTACCATCATAGAGTGTTCTCACTGGCTCCTCCTCCATCAAACACAAATCATATGTTTTTACAAAATAAACTTTGACTGTGAGAAAGAAAATGCTGAGAATTAAAGCTCTGGAGTAGGTCCGTGATTGAAAATGATCTTTATTGCAAAATGAGATTTTTTTGTTGGCAAGAGATGTTATTCCTCTCAGCAACAACAACACACAAAAGCCCCAAAGCAGATTAATATGATGAATCATCAGTTCCAGTTGTTTCCTGAGTCTATCTGGTGGCAGCATACACTACATTTGGCTCCACCACCTTTCTTTTTGCTTTTGCTTGAAATGTGACTGCAGCGTAGTTCAGCTCATCAGAGGCCTGATTCTGTAAAAAGAGTATTTACAGTCTTAATGTGGTGACTTGACAAGATTGAAATAAAATACAATATAGATACTGGTTCTTTGAGGCCGATACCAATATTGATATTTGGCCAATTGTCATGAACACAATGATGCCTTGATTTTTTTTTTTTTAAAGGATTGTGACATTTAGTGAAGATGTGTATGAAGGAAAACATTTTACAGTTGAAACATAAACTTGTTCGTGCTCTCTGATGGACACATTATGTAAAGAAGACACTGTTTCTAAATGACACATATCTTTGGCATTTTTATATTTGAATTTCTTGCTTATTTTGCTTATTTCTTACTCATCAGCCAACATAAACTGTGATACTGCAACAAGATCATTTCAGCTAATAGGTCTGGCTGTTTCTTGGTCTGTCATACAATATATCAAAGTAAATGTAAAAGTAGGATTCACCTCACTTGGTTGTGGATTCTGTTCTTCTTCAGCTAAGTGACAGAGACAATTACATCTGATCAGTTATTTGACAGTCATTGTTCTAAAATATTGCTGTTATTACATTTTTCAAGCAAGACGTTTCATATATTTCCTCCATATTGTCAACACTTGAAGAGAATGTCCAGTAGCAACAAAACCAATTATAAGACACACGCAGTAACTTTGAAAAAGTACCTGTCTTAAGTTTCCTGATTTTAAGCAGCAGACCAATGATGACCATTACAAGGAAAACAGTCAGACCAGCCAGGATCACACTCGTCAGCTTTGTTATTCCATCAGACTCACACTCACATTCTACAAGAAAGATCATTAAATCAGACTAAATTACTACCAGAAGTGACTTGAGATGAAAAACAAATCAAGCAGAGATGTTTCATTTTCAAATGTTTGACAATCTGCATTTCTACATCTGCAAATCTTACTTTTAGATGTGTCGTCCACGTCATCATGTGATCCATCATCACTGCCTTTTAATGAAATGAAGATACATTTAGTCTTTATTTTGTTTTGACAGATTTCACAATCATTGTTTGGTAATGTTTAAACTGTTACTTTGTTGCATATGCAGATATTAGATAATCATTATGAAATATATTAACAATATAAACATAAATGACCAAACAAAATACAAGACTTAACCTTAATCTTACCTTTAACTTTTAAATGTATGTCACTGAAAACTGGACGTCCACTTGTGTAAGATCCACAGAAATACAGTCCAGAGTCTGATGAATCCACTTGTTTGATGTTCAGAGAGACAGTAGAGATGTTGGAGCTCATTTCAAATTTTCCATTCTGAAAGCCATCACAGAGTTCAACTTTTCTGTCAGACCCGATCATAACAGAGATACAGTAGATCTTGGTTCTGTTGACAAGTCTCAGCCAGAAAGTTACAGACTCATGTTTTTTGATGCACTGCAGTGTGACTTCTTGACCAGACTGGACCTCCACAACCTGAGACTCAGACACTGAGACAGAGATCCAGCCTGAAACACACAGCAGAGACAAGTTGTTACAGGAAGATAAACGATACCTCTTAATGAATTTAACAGTGAGTATATAAGTTTCAATCGTGTCGGCTGAACATAGAATAACAACATTTGTAATGAAGTTGAGACTAATTCAAAGCCAATACTCACTAATGCTGCAGAGACTTAAAGCAGTTATCAAGGTAAAGGTCCTCATGGTGTGTATGACTGAAGCTCTGCAATGTCCGTACTTGATGTGTGACCCAGGAAGGTTGATCTCAACATAAAGAGGCGGGCTGTTTTCTTGTTGCTTGTCCTGTTCCTCAAACTGACATTAATGCTTTCAGGAAAAGCATCTTGATGCAGATGTTTGGCCTCAATGAGAACGAGACAAAGTTATTTTTCAGACAATGTGATTTAATAATAAATAATCTTCAAGCCAAATTACATACAATATAGTGAACAAAGATATACTGAATAAGAGTGTTTCCCCTAGGTTGATTGCTTTGGGGCGGTGGGGGGTGAAGGGTTGTGATGGCTGATGAAAAACTCAGAAGACACATTTCCACGACAACGATTTGGAAGACGAGTCTTTTCTTTGTCTTGAGAAGCTGCAGCATTTATTTATTTACTGCCAGACTGACAAGTTACTGCTAACCTTTTCATCTGCTCCGCTCGCATTCACCGTCACTTTTCTGCCTCTCTCTCTCTGCACTCGCTCAAGTACACACGCTCATTTACACACTCACCACACACACACACACATTACACACTGCCCTATTCCTAAACAGAGATACACTACGGCAGTGTGTCGCTGCTGAATGAATATTGGGGAAACACTGAGATATTTACCTCAATATCCAGTTTCTTGCTGTTTGTGTTTTTTCTATTATATCATTACACATTATAGCTGCTCCAAGACTAAACAGTGAGTGCTGACATGCTCTCCATGTTGTTGTTATCTCTGATTTCTTCTCAGAGCTGAATACAAACCTTGAGTGCACTTATCACTTTTAATTGTTTTTAATATTCTCATTCAACATTTCTTCTTTTACTGTCATTAATATTGTTGTTCTGTAACCTGTGAAACTAACTGTGGCCTAAACATTGTCAGTCATGTTCTAATGAAATAAACAATAAAAAGATTGGGAGCAAGAAAATCCTGAGAACATTTTTCAGGACCCGTTATTGTCGAGCGCTTTCATCTAAATTTCACAAAGTACATGCTTCATATCTGGTTGTGTAAATATGAGTTTGTATATTTCAACAAGTCTGAAAGAAACTGTGACGGTCAATTAGTCAGTTTGTATAAAGTAATGAGTGGAGTAGTGAAATATTGTCAGGAGTTGATATATACTGGTAACTTTTAACTAGACTTGGATGTTTGTGGTTATGGCTGAAAACCAGTCTTCCTGTGGTTTAGACTTTACTGTTGCTGTTTGTCGTCTGCTGGTTATTTCTACACTTTGTTTCTCCAAAACATCTGTACAAATACAGCTGCAGATTGTGTTTTATCCTCACGAGCAAAGCAACAAGGCCAGTGTCACTTTTTCTTTTTAGACTTTCTCACAGATTAGTGAGTTCAGAAGCATCATAATGTGTTCAGACCACACTGTGTTGTCTCCACTGTGAAAGACTTCAACTCTCTCTATACTCTGTGTAGTCATCAGTGTCCAAAGGACAAGATAATAGCAAGATTTTTGACAAGTGAAGGGAAAAATAAAAAAGGCAACAAAACTCATCATTAACAAGCCGAAGTGCAGCTTCATGCTTTCTGTTGTGGCCTCTCTGCTCTGCATGTGTGTGTGTGTCGCTCAAACGAAACACAGCAGAGAAGAGAGATGGAGAAGCATCAGAGACTCTGAAGCACATAAAAAAACACAGCAATGTAACCTGTTCATTACATTTTTATAGTGTTCTGACCTCACACCCTGCGTGCTGTTATTGGCTGGGGGCTACACACCCACTGCCCAAAGGCTGACACCCAGAAGAATTCACACACCTCCACTGGGTCATAAGTGATGATTGAGAGTCATTACTTTAGTATGAGTCTATACATTGTTTGTTTTAGGAAAATCCTGCATAATATGCCTTTAAATATGTTGCACTGACTATTACTGGATATTTGATTATGGAGAATCAACAAAAATACAACCCAGTGTCAGATAGATTCATAAGCCTGATTTTGAAAAATCAAATGTAGATATTGAATGCCATTTCAAATGTTCCTTTTTGAACCCCATTACAGAAAGAAGCAGGCTCAATATAATTGTACAGAGAGGAAATACAACAGGGCTTGTTTCTGTTGACCAGTCTAAACCAGAATATCTGAGAGGAAGAAGTGGAATTGTTGGAGCACAGCAGAGAGTCTTCTTAATCAAGCTGGACCTCCACAGTCTGAAACTCAGAGGCTGAGCTGATATAGGAAGAAAAAACACAACCTAAATTCAGCACTTTCCAGCAACATGTGACAGTAAATAGCTCTCTCAATGTTGTACTTAATAGTTCAGTTACTGTGGTCTGTAAAGAACGTGACGGTTTGAGATGAGATGGATTTATACTTGATGGTATTTTAACTGATTACATCTCAACAGATACATCACCAAAATATCTTCACGTTAAGAAGAAAACAAGTTGTGTGAAAGAGGAACAGTTTTAATTGCATGTGGTTTTACAGCAGAGAGTTAAAGGCCAGTCTTGCTGTGGTTTTGTTTTGGCTGGTTCATACTTTTACCACAATGGAAAATGACAGGGGCAGGGTGAACAAGACTTGTTGCATGTCTGCACAGTTACTATACTTATTCACTGTGTCAGTACATAATGGAGACATTTCTAAAATGTAGAAATAATAATATATTGAACCAAATAGAGGAAAATATAGTCTTGTTGAGATTGTTTGTACATTAGTAGAGATCAAGAGGTTAAACAAATTTAGTTTCATGACCCATGATGTTCACTTGAGACCACACTGTGCTGTACTTCCTGTCAAACAAGTGACGTTTACCTCACTCACTCCTCCCTTCTTGCAGACCATCTGACTCTCCCTATAAGGAGATTTGACAGTCATCAGTGTCCTTTTCTGGCTCCTCCTCCATCAAACATCTAACATGCTCTCGTTTCTCTCAGATTAGGATCAGAGGCAGACAGAATAAGAAAGACTTTAACAGAGAAGGATTGAAAGAAACACAAGCAATAAAATGCAAACTTTTAATTTATTGGTCATTTTTCACAGTGAGTCCTTCCACCCACTGCCCACACACATACACACATCAGATTACTGTGATAAAGCATCAGTTCCTCTCTGAGCTGCAGTTACAGTTCCTCTCTGAGTTTATCTGCTGGCAGCACAAGTTCTCACCTTTTTTCTTTTTTCTGTCTGAAGAATAAGATGAAGACAAACAAGATAAAAAGACACTGAGACTGAGAGCAAGAGAGAAAGAAGCACGAGAGAATCAAAACTCAACCAGAACATAATTAAAATGAGATTCTAGACAAAGTGATGTCAACTGCTCCTACTTACCACTCACATATGAAAACACATCAGCCAATTAGAGGCCTGGAATTAAGTTATTTTTAGGGCAAGGCCACTTTGGCCTTTGATAATTACAAATTTATTGGGGCATTGCAAGGTCAAAACCAATGGTGCAACAACAATAAGTGATAATTATATTGTGTAAAGATAAAACAGTACACAGTCAACAATTAGTAGTCAGTGAATTGAAAAACAGTATTGAGTTTATTAAAACTGTACACTGAATGTTTGACTTTTCCACAAAATGCTGCCTGATTGATTTTTTTCAAAATCATTATAAAATTCATTATATTAATTGCTATTGTTATATTTTAATGCTAAAATTAAGTCTATAAATGGGCTAAGGGTGATGAAAATGAATCTGAACAAGATTCACACGTGTGCAACTATTAGCATTTGAGTCTGAGATCATAGGAGCAGTCACAAAAATGACTTAAAACCATAGACTGTATAAAAATGCTTAAAACACTTTTTTAAATGTTAAACATTAAACACACTGATGAGAAACGTCTCAAGGAGAGACTCGGATGAGAGCTGCCAGTCATGTAACAGCCGGCAGACTCTGCTGATCTGTCTTAACTGAGAAGTGACCGTCTGCTTACAGAGAAATGTGTGTGTGTGTGTGTGTGTGTGTGTGTGTTAACGTTGCATCACACTGAAAAAGTAGCAACCCGTCAGATCTCACAGCAAGTTACAAACTCTATGTATGTTCATAGTTAGCCAACAGCAATATCCTGGTTAGGATGTCAACGGTTAACTGCTGAGAATATTTTTGACTGGTTATGCATGTCGGTCTACAGGTTCATTTGCATACACACTGCACTAGTGGCTTGTTCACAACATCAGATATTCTTTTTCAATGGATAAAGTACCAATGTAAAACTGACTTCTACACAGAGTGTTGCATTATGGGCTGTTGCCACTGTCACAGACAGTCTTATTAATAGTAACTGCCAGAGAAAATCATTTTGACCACTTCCAAGAGCCTGGCAGGAGAGTGTGTGACTAACTTTAAAACACAACGTGTATGAATACTTACACTGTACAGTGTTTAGCTGCCTGTGCTTATCACATAATGTTTTAGCTAATGTAAGCTAAAAGGTTAGCTGTTAATGTTTACGTTGACGTTACACATATATTTGCGGGATGGGAGAAATCTTGCGCCACTGTTGATGTCCAGCATGATGATTGAGACACTGGGAAACATTGAGAGTGTTTATTTGCTGCGTTGCATGTAGTTTTGAATGAGGAAGTACGCAATTTTCTTTTAAGGGAACAATGGCCAGTTCAAAACAGGCCACGCTAAACTGGCCATGGGGGTAGTTAATTTTAGAAGGGGCATTACGGCCACACTCTGGGGCATCCACGGCACTGGTTGTTTGGCCGTGGCATAATTCCTGCCCTGCAATTATTATGACAAAGCATATTCTAAACTCACACATCCAGTAGCTTCCTGAATCTGGTGGCAGCAGCAAACACAACATTCAGCTCCAGCTCTCTCTCTGATGCAGACCTGCAATTTTTCTTTTGTCTTTGGATGGGCTACATAGTTCAGGTCATCTGAGCTCATATTTTGTACATAAGAGTTCACACAGTCATGTGTTGTATCTTAGATGCTGTAGCTGAGTTTGTCAGGTATCATCCTTAAATCTGTGCATAATTAAAGTTTTTTTAAAATGTCTTTCTTCCAAACAAGTAGGCTAAATCTTGTAATTCAGTCACATTAAAGTTATAATACTATTGTTTTGTCCAATAGCCATTCAATGTATTTCTATTCAGTAATGATCTCTCAGTATAGTACTTATGCTTCACTCCTGCAGCTTCTATTGTTGTTGTGTATCAGAAGGTGCATTATTGCTCAAATACCAACAGAAAGATGAGAAAAAGGAATTAAAAGTTGGTCATAACTTTGTATCATTCAAGTTGTCATTTGTTATTGATTACTAGGACTGTTTTCTGCTCCTGTTATGAGATGTTGAGTCATGGAGGGATTTTCTTATGAATGTTAACAATCTCCTGTTTCCTGCCATTGTGTTTTGATCCTAATGTTAATGCATTATAACAAGACTACCAGAAGACAAAACACAAGACAACAACAAAACATTTTCATCTTTGTGGATACAGAATACAGGTCACTGTTTCCAGTTAGTATTCTCTAACTGATATCTGAGAGTGAAACCAGAGACTAAATGACTAAAGACCAAATGGAGAGCCATGAATGTGTGCTGGCAAAAATTTGTTTGAGAGCAGATGTTGATGTAGCTTGTGAAGGTAAAGTGAGTTTGTGTAAAATGAAAGTGACTCATGGTGGATGTTTAAAAGTAGCATTACTCTCTATCTTTGAATACAGCAAGGCCTTTGATGTCTGTTGAAGGTTTCACTGCTTTATTTGTAGCTTTGACTCTGGACATCTCTTGATTTTTACCTCATTTCAGCTCAGACCACACTGTGCTGTCTCTTCCTGTCAAACAAGTGATGTGTCACTCACCCTCCCTATCGTACTCTCTCTGTAACTAAGTTTGACCGTCATCAGTGTCCTTTCTGCTCTTTTAATTGTCACATTAAGATTGTAGACAGATGAAATAAGAAAGACAAAGACTTTGGCTTAGAAAAGAAAAAGAAAAGCACAAGCATGAAAATACAAACTAGTTTTTATTTTTGTTGTTGCTTGTATTCACCACCTACATGTGAGAACAACCACAGAATAATATGATAAAGCATCAGAGCTGCAGTTCCAGTTGCTTCCTGAGTCTATCTAGTGGCAGCATAAACAACATGAGTTTCCTCCTCTCTCTCTGCTGCTGGCCTCCTGCTTCTTATTGTTTTTGGAAGGAACCTCAGCACTGAAGAGTTCAGCTCATCTGAGCCCAAATACTGCAAATCAGAGAGTTGGAGTCACATACTGTATCTCACACTGCAATCTCTGTTTTTTCAATGTCTTCAAGTGCTGCACCTTTTACCAACACAGTTCTTCAGAAGTCAGATAAAACAAAATGTAGTAGCAGTTTTATTTGGTGTGTTTTGTGGTTGTTGCTACATTGTGAAAGTAACACACTGGAGAAAATAGTACAGAGCTGAAGGCCATTCTTGCTGTGGTTGAGAAGTCTCTTTTAGGCTGACACAGACAGTACTGTTTGTTACACTTGAAAGTGGCAGGATGGACGACTGAGAGCATAAATACATGTTACATGCTAAAAAAACACACCTGGATGTTAGCTGTAGACTATTTTCTCCCACGTACCACTATAGACACACCGACATACTGTATGTACTGTGCATACAGTCTATATTAAGTCAACATTTAAAGCTTAAGTTTCTGTATTGATGTACTGTAATAACATCTTTACAAGAGCGATATGAAATAAAACTCAGCACTAGAAAGAAGATGCAACTGTTATGCATCTTTTTTTCTGCCAAAGTGATGGTCTCCTGTCCACCAAACACACAAAAACACATAAAAACACAAGTGCAGATTCACATGAAAAAGCATCAGTTCCCCTCTGAAGAGCTTTTCTTGTTTCTTGAATCTATCTGGTGGCAGCATACACAACATTTGGCTCCACCGCTCTTCTTTTTGCTTTTTGACAGAAAGTCACTGCTGCATAGTTCAGGTCATCAGAGCCCAGATTCTGTAAATAAAAGTATTTACAGTCAGTCACCTTAACAAGTGGAAATGAAGAGAAAAACAAAACAATGGCTGGACATGATCTTAAATTATAAAACAAATACAAGTAAAGTATCAAACTTTACTTGTAAAGTAAATGATAAAACATGATTCACCTCACTCTGTTGTCGATTCTTTTCTTCTTTAGCTGCCAAATGAAAGAGACAATGTATCTAATCAGTTAATTGACCGTCATTATTCTAAAACTTTACTGTTATTCTGTTTTTGGCAAACATGAAATTTAGTATTCTTCCAAAATATTCACACAACTTTAAAGAATTTGTGAAAAAAAACTATAAACCAAATACAAGATCGAAACATTACCTCTCTGAAGTTTTCTGTTTTTAACAACCAGACCAATGATGACCGTAGTGTGGAGAACAAACAGACTGCCCAAGATCACCAAGATCACACCCATCAGCTTTGTTGTTGCATCCGACTCTGCCACAAGAAAGATCTTTAATCAGACTGTTTCTCCTTTTCTAGCTAAAAATGACGAACATTAAAATGGACAAATGAATTTTGTACAATGAAATCTATAAGAGACTCTTACGTTTACACTTTCTGTCAATGTCATCATATGATTCATCATCACTGCCTTTTAATGAAATGAAGATACATTTTATTTTTATTTTGTTTTAAAAATGTGCATCAATATCTTGTTCTGACAATAATTAAATAGCCACATATAGAAAGACATATGAGAAGAATATAAATTTCATAACATCTTACCTTCAACATTTAGATGTATGACACTTAAAAATGTCTGTCCGTAAATGTTAAATCCACAGAAATAAACCCCTGAGTCAGATAAATCCACTTTCTTAATGTTGAGAGAGATTGTGGAAATGTTGGAGCTCATTTGAAATTTTCCATTTATAAATCCATCACAGTATTTAACAGTTTCAGAGCTGATCATAGTTGAGATACAGCTGGCTTTGGTTCTGTTGACCAGTCTGAACCAGGATATTGTTGCTTGACCTTTGTAAATTTTGGTGCACTGCAGTGTGACATTTTCACCAGACTGGACCTCCACAGTGTGAGACTCAGAAAGTGAGACAGAGATCCAGCCTGAAACACACAGCAGAGACAACAAGAGATTTAGTTGTTATAGGAAGAAAAACAAAACCTCTTAATAAATTGAATAATGAGCAAAAACCATTAAATTCTGGCAGCAGTGAAGTTGAGAGAAAAGTAGTGGCAGTACTTACTGATGCTGCAGAGAATGAAAGCTGTTATCAAGGTAAGGTTCATCATGGTGCGTATGATTGTAGCTCAGCAATGTGTGTAATCAAACTGTGCTCCAGGAAGGGTGCTCTCAACTTAAGAGGTGGGGCCATTTTTTCTTGCTCATACAGTTGCGTAAACTGTCCACGTGAATGCTTTATGTAAAACGAGTGTTGATGCCAAATGATCGTCTGAACGGATACGAGATGGTTATCCTAAAGTTTATTTTAGCTACGTAGTGTTCAAACCAAAGTTAAAGAATGATAGAATTTACACACACACCCCTCCCAAATCTGAACAAACCCCGATGAAACCCAAATATAGTAACAGCTAGCCAGTTAAGAGACACAATATACAGGTTTGGATTTACCCAAAGGTGTTTTCCTCCTTTCATTGAAAAGGCTGAAGCCACAGCAAAGCTAACACACCTGGAGCAATCTGTCTCTCTACTGAATGCACACAGACATGATGTTGATCCTCCATCCAATTCTTTGTAAGACAGCAATCCCACCTTCCTATGTAGGAGTAAAAAGAGCATCACTGGGATTAGTAACTGTGTCAATACTGAATTTAAAAACTGAATCCCTTACATTACTTGTAAGAGATTTGAAACTACTCATTAATGAAAAATGTATCACATCAGTGTAATGTGCTCTGGTTAAAACATTCATCAAGAATGTTGTTGGATTTGTTCTGTGTCAGCTGTCAACTGATCTTTGTCTGACTCAATACTAGTAAAACCTCACAATATGTCAATAATGTGTATAGACCAGAGGCAGACTGAACACCACTGGATGTCATGTAGGCAGCTATACTGGAAACATCTACAATGTCCAGATGATGGGCGGCTGTGGCTCAGGAGGTAGAGCGGGTCATACACTAATGGGAAGATCGGCGGTTCGATTCCCGGCTCCTCCAGTCCACATGCCGATGTGTCCTTGGGCAAGATACTTAACCCCTCAGTGTATGAATGTGTGTGAATGGTTAGTTTCCTCTGATGGGCAGTTTGGGACCTTGCATGGTAGCCCCTGTACCCATTCAGCTTATGAATGTGTGTGAATGGGTGAATGTGATTTGTAGTGTAAAAGCGCTTTGAGTGGTCGGAAGACTAAAAAGGTGCTATACAAGTACAGTCCATTTACCATTTACCATGATCAGCCGTCGTCCTCTAGAATCTCAACAGTGAGGCTCAGCTAAGTGATATACTGCTGTGAATATGTATGTAATGGAATCACTGATCTTCACACACACTCACTAAAGAATATCATGGTAAAACAAGCTATTTTTGGAAGATGCTTAATAATTATGTCTCCGTAAGCCGACAGCTTGATATATATATCAGGTATGAATGTGGGAACTGATGAAAGGTGAATTAAAAAAATCATATGCCAATAAGCAGAACTTTATTTCAGATACCTGGAAAAAGAGGGACGAGTGTTTAACCAGTTCCTCCACATGGTACCTGAGAAAAACTTGATGCTGCCAGTCTTCCTTTGAATTTGACGTACCAAATGAATCACTGTGTCACGCACACCTGACATGCACCTTGTCTTGAGAGGATCTGTGTGCATTGATTGAAAAAAATGCAATTTGTATTTTCTGTACCTGGGCAGGTCTTAATCTATCTGGACAGGTCTTAATCTATCTGGACAGGTCTTAATCTATCTGGGCAGGTCTTAATCTATCTGGGCAGGTCTTAATCTATCTGGACAGGCTGCCCAAGTAGAGAGAAACACTGATGTACAGTCTGGAGCAGAGTGAATGTTTTCACATGAGGCTGTCAGTGTCAAACTGTGTCACAAGTTGCTTATAGATCATGTGAAGATAAAACAGTGGTGCAAGTTTGTCAGAAGTGTTAAGATACATATACAGATATGTCACTAATACAGACAGGGCTGTTTGTCACCACAGTGTAAAGTGCAACAAGGGGCAGGTGGGAGCCACATATAATTATATTTATAAATACGACCTTTTAAAATACATATTTGAATTCAGACATTTAGTACATCAACATCAGTTTAAATATCCAGTTTTCACTTTGATGGTTGTAAGTTTTGCAAAAAGGTTTTTATAAATGTTCTGTAGAAGCTGATCATTTAGTCTACTTGACAGCAGAAAGTCACACAGTTAACTACACAGTTAACTACACAGTTAACTACACAGTTTTGACTGAACAGGTCTCTTGACTTTCAGGTCAGTTGTGCTCTGACTACACTGTGATATTATGTGTACCTCACTCACTCCTCCACTGTTGCCTCTAACTCTCTCTATAAGAGAATGTGGACAGTCATCAATGTCCTTACTGGCTCCTCCTCCCTCAAACACCAATCATATTGTTTTGCTGTCAGATCTCCATCTGAGGCAGATAAAATAATCAAGAAAGAGACTTTGAGAGAGATGAGAATGAAAACATTTAGCTCACTTTATTTATTTGCAGAAATAACAAAACACACACAAACAATACATTAAAGAATTAAAAATGATTCTCATCAGGTGCTTAACTCAACAACACACAACACAATTTTGTATGAATAAAACTTGTTTAGATGATTTGACATCATTTTTGGATAAGTTGATGGTGTGTATCGCTACCCTCACAATACTCCAGCAGCAGATTAATGAAGCATTAGTTTCACTCTGAGCTGTTGCTGTTGTTTCTTCTTGTCTGTCTGCTGGCAGCATAAATAACATGAGTGTCCACTTCTCTCTGTGATGCAGGCCTCCTGCTTCTTATTGTTGTTGAATACAAAGTCAGTGCTGTGTCCTTCAGCTGATCAGAGTCCAGATTCTGTAAATAAAAGTACATGCAGTTCTACATGTCAAATAGCTGAGTTTGTGAGAAAAACACTATTGACTTGTGATGATTCTACAACCTTTGAAATGATCAAACACAAAAGTGGATTTACCTTGTTCACTAGTGAATTCTGCCCTTCAGTGGCAGCTGAGTGAGACAATACATCTGATCAGTTAATAGAAAGTTTGCTGTCATCACATTCTGGCTACGAGAAATATTCTATTTTTTCATCATACTGACACTATTGAACATTTCCATAAGTGTTTAGTTTGAGTAATTCTCATAAAGTACCTGTCTTAAGTTTCCTGACTTTAACCAGCAGACCAATGATGACCATTACAAGGAAAACAGTCAGACCAGCCAGGATCACACTCGTCAATTTTGTTGTTGCATCAGACTCTTCCACAAGAAAGATCATTAAATCAGACTGTTTCCCCTTTTCTAGCTAAAAATGACTAACATTAAAATGGACAAATGAATTTTGCACAATGAAATCTATAAGAGACTCTTACGTTTACACTTTCTGTCAATGTCATCATATGATTCATCATCACTGCCTTTTAATGAAATGAAGATACATTTTATTTTTATTTAGTTTTAAAAATGTGCATCAATATCTTGTTCTGACAATAATTAAATAGCCACATATAGAAAGACATAAGAGAAGAATATAAATTTCATAACATCTTACCTTCAACATTTAAATGTATGACACTTAAAAATGTCTGTCCGTAAATGTAAAATCCACAGAAATAAACCCCTGAGTCAGATAAATCCACTTTCTTAATGTTGAGGGAGACTGTGGAAATGTTGGAGCTCATTTGAAATTTTCCATTTATAAATCCATCACAGTATTTAACAGTTTCAGAGCTGATCATAGTTGAGATACAGCTGGCTTTGGTTCTGTTGACCAGTCTGAACCAGGATATTGTTGCTTGACCTTTGTAAATTTTGGTGCACTGCAGTGTGACATTTTCACCAGACTGGACCTCCACAGTGTGAGACTCAGAAAGTGAGACAGAGATCCAGCCTGAAACACACAGCAGAGACAACAAGAGATTTAGTTGTTATAGGAAGAAAAACAAAACCTCTTAATAAATTGAATAATGAGCAAAAACCATTAAATTCTGGCATCAATGAAGTTGAGAGAAATGTAGTGGCAGTACTTACTGATGCTGCAGAGAATGAAAGCTGTTATCAAGGTAAGGTTCATCATGGTGCGTATGATTGTAGCTCAGCAATGTGTGTAATCAAACTGTGCTCCAGGAAGGGTGCTCTCAACTTAAGAGGTGGGGCCATTTTTTCTTGCTCATACAGTTGCGTAAACTGTCCACATGAATGCTTTCTGTAAAACGAGTGTTGATGCCAAATGATCGTCTGAACGGATACAAGATGGTTATCCTAAAGGTTATTTTAGCTACGTAGTGTTCAAACCAAAGTTAAAGAATGATAGACAGTCACATGTTAAAGAGTTCCTGGTCACTCTGATATTGAGTGACCAGCTTGCACACCAGCGTGCAAGCTGCAGAATATGAGATAATAGTCTTCATGTGTAGAACAAAGTGCTTTATGTCTAGTTGCTCATCAGATACATTGAGGAAACAAAGAGGCCCAGATGGAAAAAACATAAAGATAAGTGGAATTTAAAATCATCTGATGAATGAAAGATGCAGGTTTTATCAACCACTTTTGTTGACGTGTCTGTATTAGAAGCTTTAATTAACATTCTTACTTTTTGTAAGTGAGGAACTTGCAGTTTTCTTTATGTTTACAGCTGCAGACAGTTGACTTGAGTGCTTTACAATACAGATGCTGGTCATGTGTTGTGATTTACTTAATTTTTAAAAACGTATACGCTCTAGTGAGTGGATGTGAAGATCTGTGATTCCATTACATACTCATACGTATTCACAGCAGTTGATCACTTCGCTGAGCCTCAATAGTTATTCATAAACCTTTGTTTGACTAGTTTATTTCTGAACCCGCCCATCACACGCCGCGCCACCCACCACTACAAGTAAGTTCTCAACCTGTAGGAAACACTGTACATGTTGAAGACATGACAGATCACAGCAAAGACCCAGCAGATGCAGCTCCTGTCCATCTTCACTGTGATCTGTACTCAGTCTTCCTCAACGCAGCTGCCAACATGTTTCTTGAAAATATCAACGACTCGTTACTTATTACTCATTGAAATGGTAATCACATTACTTTTGTACCTTCTCAACAGTAGAAAGAAATGACTTATATTACAGTTTTCAACTGCTTATATGGATCAAAAAGCTCAGGACAGAATCATTCCTATACAAATGCTGGTTAAAACATTCATGAATGTGGCAACTGTTGCAAGGTGAATTAAAAAAATCATATGTCAATTATCAGAACTTTATTTCAGATACCTGGAAAAAGAGGGACGAGTGTTTAACCAGTTCCTCCACATGGTACCTCAGAAAAACTTAATGCTGCCAGTCTTCCTTTGAATTTGACGTACCAAATGAATCACTGTGTCACGCACACCTGACATGCACCTTGTCTTGAGAGGATCTGTGTGCATTGATTGAAAAAAAAATGCAATTTGTATTTTCTGTACCTGGGCAGGTCTTAATCTATCTGGGCAGGTCTTAATCTATCTGGACAGGTCTTAATCTATCTGGACAGGTCTTAATCTATCTGGACAGGTCTTAATCTATCTGGACAGGCTGCCCAAGTAGAGAGAAACACTGATGTACAGTCTGGAGCAGAGTGAATGTTTTCACATGAGGCTGTCAGTGTCAAACTGTGTCACAAGTTGCTTATAGATCATGTGAAGATAAAACAGTGGTGCAAGATTGTCAGAAGTGTTAAGATACATATACAGATATGTCACTAATACAGACAGGGCTGTTTGTCACCACAGTGTAAAGTGCAACAAGGGCATATTGACAGCAGAAAGTCACACAGTTAACTACACAGTTAACTACACAGTTAACTACACAGTTAACTACACAGTTAACTACACAGTTAACTACACAGTTTTGACTGAACAGGTCTCTTGACTTTCAGGTCAGTTGTGCTCTGACTACACTGTGATATTATGTGTACCTCACTCACTCCTCCACTGTTGCATCTAACTCTCTCTATAAGAGAATGTGGACAATCATCAGTGTTCTCACTGGCTCCTCCTCCATCAAACATAAATCACATGTTTTTACAAAATAAACTTTGACTGTGAGAAAGAAAATGCTGAGAATTAAAGCTCTGCAGTAGGACAGTGATTGAAAATGATCTTTATTGCAAAATGAGATTTTTTTTGTTGTCAAGAGATGTTATTCCTCTCAGCAACAACAACACACAAAAGCCCCAAAGCAGATTAATATGATGAATCATCAGTTCCAGTTGTTTCCTGAGTCTATCTGGTGGCAGCATACACTACATTTGGCTCCACCACCTTTCTTTTTGCTTTTGCTTGAAATGTGACTGCAGCGTAGTTCAGCTCATCAGAGACCTGATTCTGTAAAAAGAGTATTTACAGTCTTAATGTGGTGACTTGACAAGATTGAAATAAAATACAATATAGATCCTGGTTCTTTGAGGCCGATACCAATATTGATATTTGGCCAATTGTCATGAACACAATGATGCCTTGATTTTTTTTTTTAAAATGATTGTGACATTTAGTGAAGATGTGTATGAAGGAAAACATTTTACAGTTGAAACATAAACTTGTTCGTGCTCTCTGATGGACTCATTATGTAAAGAAGACACTGTTTCTAAATGACACATATCTTTGGCATTTTTATATTTGAATTTCTTGCTTATTTTGCTTATTTCTTACTCATCAGCCAACATAAACTGTGATACTGCAACAAGATCATTTCAGCTAATAGGTCTGGCTGTTTCTTGGTCTGTCATACAATATATCAAAGTAAATGTAAAAGTAGGATTCACCTCACTTGGTTGTGGATTCTGCTCTTCTTCAGCTAAGTGACAGAGACAATTACATCTGATCAGTTATTTGACAGTCATTGTTCTAAAATATTGCTGTTATTACATTTTTCAAGCAAGACGTTTCATATATTTCCTCCATATTGTCAACACTTGAAGAGAATGTCCAGTAGCAACAAAACCAATTATAAGACACACACAGTAACTTTGCAAAAGTACCTGTCTTAAGTTTCCTGATTTTAAGCAGCAGACCAATGATGACCATTACAAGGAAAACAGTCAGACCAGCCAGGATCACACTCGTCAACTTTGTTATTCCATCAGACTCACACTCACATTCTACAAGAAAGATCATTAAATCAGACTAAATTACTACCAGAAGTGACTTGAGATGAAAAACAAATCAAGCAGAGATGTTTCATTTACAAATGTTTGATAATCTGCATTTCTACATCTGCAAATCTTACTTTTAGATGTGTCGTCCACGTCATCATGTGATCCATCATCACTGCCTTTTAATGAAATGAAGATACATTTAGTCTTTATTTTGTTTTGACAGATTTCACAATCATTGTTTGGTAATGTTTAAACTGTCACTTTGTTGCATATGCAGATATTAGATAATCATTATGAAATATATTAACAATATAAACATAAATGACCAAACAAAACACAAGACTTAACAATAATCTTACCTTTAACTTTTAAATGTATCTCACTGAAAAGTAGACGTCCACTTGTGTAGAATCCACAGAAATACAGTCCGGAGTCTGATGAATCCACTTGTGTGATGTTCAGAGAGACAGTAGAGATGTTGGATCTCATTTCAAATTTTCCCTTCTGAAAGCCATCGCAGAGTTCAGCTTTGCTGTCAGACCTGATCTTAAGAGAGATACAGTAGATCTTGGTTCTGTTGACAAGTCTCAGCCAGAAAGTTATAGACTCATGTTTTTTGATGCACTGCAGTGTGACTGCTTGACCAGACTGGACCTCCACAACCTGAGACTCAGACACTGAGACAGAGATCCAGCCTGAAACACACAGCAGAGACAAGTTGTTACAGGAAGATAAACGATACCTCTTAATGAATTTAACAGTGAGTATATAAGTTTCAATTGTGTCGGCTGAACATAGAATAACAACATTTGTAATGAAGTTGAGACTAATTCAAAGCCAATACTCACTAATGCTGCAGAGACTTAAAGCAGTTATCAAGGTAAAGGTCCTCATGGTGTGTATGACTGAAGCTCTGCAATGTCCGTACTTGATGTGTGACCCAGGAAGGTTGATCTCAACATAAAGAGGCGGGCTGTTTTCTTGTTGCTTGTCCTGTTCCTCAAACTGACATTAATGCTTTCAGGAAAAGCATCTTGATGCAGATGTTTGGCCTCAATGAGAACGAGACAAAGTTATTTTTCAGACAATGTGATTTAATAATAAATAATCTTCAAGCCAAATTACATACAATATAGTGAACAAAGATATACTGAATAAGAGTGTTTCCCCTAGGTTGATTGCTTTGGGGCGGTGGGGGGTGAAGGGTTGTGATGGCTGATGAAAAACTCAGAAGACACATTTCCACGACAACGATTTGGAAGACGAGTCTTTTCTTTGTCTTGAGAAGCTGCAGCATTTATTTATTTACTGCCAGACTGACAAGTTACTGCTAACCTTTTCATCTGCTCCGCTCGCATTCACCGTCACTTTTCTGCCTCTCTCTCTCTGCACTCGCTCAAGTACACACGTTCATTTACACACTCACCACACACACACATTACACACTGCCCTATTCCTAAACAGAGCTACACTACGGCAGTGTGTCACTGCTGAATGAATATTGGGGAAACACTGAGATATTTACCTCAATATCCAGTTTCTTGCTGTTTGTGTTTTTTCTATTATATCATTACACATTATAGCTGCTCCAAGACTAAACAGTGAGTGCTGACATGCTCTCCATGTTGTTGTTATCTCTGATTTCTTCTCAGAGCTGAATACAAACCTTGAGTGCACTTATCATTTTTAATTGTTTTTAATATTCTCATTCAACATTTCTTCTTTTACTGTCATTAATATTGTTGTTCTGTAACCTGTGAAACTAATTGTGGCCTAAACATTGTCAGTCATGTTCTAATGAAATAAACAATAAAAAGATTGGGAGCAAGAAAATCCTGAGAACATTTTTCAGGACCCGTTATTGTCGAGCGCTTTCATCTAAATTTCACAAAGTACATGCTTCATATCTGGTTGTGTAAATATGAGTTTGTATATTTCAACAAGTGTGAAAGAAACTGTGAAGGTCAATTAGTCAGTTTGTATAAAGTAATGAGTGGAGTAGTGAAATATTGTCAGGAGTTGATATATACTGGTAACTTTTAACTAGACTTGGATGTTTGTGGTTATGGCTGAAAACCAGTCTTCCTGTGGTTTAGACTTTACTGTTGCTGTTTGTCGTCTGCTGGTTATTTCTACACTTTGTTTCTCCAAAACATCTGTACAAATACAGCTGCAGATTGTGTTTTATCCTCACGAGCAAAGCAACAAGGCCAGTGTCACTTTTTCTTTTTAGACTTTCTCACAGATTTGTGAGTTCAGAAGCATCATAATGTGTTCAGACCACACTGTGTTGTCTCCACTGTGAAAGACTTCAACTCTCTCTATACTCTGTGTAGTCATCAGTGTCCAAAGGACAAGATAATAACAAGATTTTTGACAAGTGAAGGGAAAAATAAAAAGGCAACAAAACTCATCATTAACAAGCCGAAGTGCAGCTTCATGCTGTCTGTTGTGGCCTCTCTGCTCTGCATGTGTGTGTGTGTCGCTCAAACGAAACACAGCAGAGAAGAGAGATGGAGAAGCATCAGAGACTCTGAAGCACATAAAAAAACACAGCAATGTAACCTGTTCATTACATTTTTATAGTGTTCTGACCTCACACCCTGCGTGCTGTTATTGGCTGGGGGCTACACACCCACTGCCCAAAGGCTGACGCCCAGAAGAATTCACACACCTCCACTGGGTCATAAGTGATGATTGAGAGTCATTACTTTAGTATGAGTCTATACATTGTTTGTTTTAGGAAAATCCTGCATAATATGCCTTTAAATATGTTGCACTGACTATTACTGGATATTTGATTATGGAGAATCAACAAAAATACAACCCAGTGTCAGATAGATTCATAAGCCTGATTTTGAAAAATCAAATGTAGATATTGAATGCCATTTCAAATGTTCCTTTTTGAACCCCATTACAGAAAGAAGCAGGCTCAATATAATTGTACAGAGAGGAAATACAACAGGGCTTGTTTCTGTTGACCAGTCTAAACCAGAATATCTGAGAGGAAGAAGTGGAAAAGTTGGAGCACAGCAGAGAGTCTTCTTCACCAAGCTGGACCTCCACAGTCTGAAACTCAGAGGCTGAGCTGATATAGGAAGAAAAAACACAACCTAAATTCAGCACTTTCTAGCAACATTAGATAGTAAATAGCTCTCTCAATGTTGTACTTAAATAGTTCAGTTACTGTGGTCTGTAAAGAACGTGACGGTTTGAGATGAGATGGATTTATACTTGATGGTATTTTAACTGATTAAATCTCAACAGATACATCACCAAAATATCTTCACATTAAGAAGAAAACAAGTTGTGTGAAAGAGGAACAGTTTTAATTGCATGTGGTTTTACAGCAGAGAGCTAAAGGCCAGTCTTGCTGTGGTTTTGTTTTGGCTGGTTCACACTTTTACCACAATGGAAAATGACAGGGGCAGGGTGCACAAGACTTGTTACATGTCTGCACAGTTACTATACTTATTCACTGTGTCAGTACATAATGGAGACATTTCTAAAATGTAGAAATAATAATATATTGAGCCAAATAGAGGAAAATATAGTCTTGTTGAGATTGTTTGTACATTAGTAGAGATCAAGAGGTTAAACAAATTTAGTTTCATGACCCATGATGTTCACTTGAGACCACACTGTGCTGTACTTCCTGTCAAACAAGTGACGTTTACCTCACTCACTCCTCCCTTCTTGCAGACCATCTGACTCTCCCTATAAGGAGAGTTGACAGTCATCAGTGTCCTTTTCTGGCTCCTCCTCCATCAAACATCTACATGCTCTCGTTTCTCTCAGATTAGGATCAGAGGCAGACAGAATAAGAAAGACTTTAACAGAGAAGGATTGAAAGAAACACAAGCAATAAAATGCAAACTTTTAATTTATTGATCATTTTTTCACAGTGACTCCTTCCACCCACTGCCCACACACAAACACACATCAGATTACTGTGATAAAGCATCAGTTCCTCTCTGAGTTTATCTGCTGGCAGCACAAGTTCTCACCTTTTTTCTTTTTTCTGTCTGAAGAATAAGATGAAGACAAACAAGATAAAAAGACACTGAGACTGAGAGCAAGAGAGAAAGAAGCACGAGAGAATCAAAACTCAACCAGAACATAATTAAAATGAGATTCTAGACAAAGTGATGTCAACTGCTCCTACTTACCACTCACATATGAAAACACATCAGCCAATTACAGGCCTGGAATTAAGTCATTTTTAGGGCAAGGCCACTTTGGCCTTTGATAATTACAAATTTATTGGGGCATTGCAAGGTCAAAACCAATAGTGCAACAACAATAAGTGATAATTATATTGTGTAAAGATAAAACAGTACACAGTCAACAATTAGTAGTCAGTGAATTGAAAAACAGTATTGAGTTTATTAAAACTGTACACTGAATGTTTGACTTTTCCACAAAATGCTGCCTGATTGATTTTTTAAAAATGTGAACATTTCATTATATTAATTGCTATTGTTATATTTTAATGATAAAATTAAGTCTATAAATGGGCTAAGGGTGATGAAAATGAATCTGAACAAGTTTCCACACGTGTGCAACTATTAGCATTTGAGTCTGAGATCATAGCAGCAGTCACAAAAATGACTTAAAACCATAGACTGTATAAAAATGCTTAAAACACTTTTTTAAACGTTAAACATTAAACACACTGATGAGAAACGTCTCAAGGAGAGACTCGAATGAGAGCTGCCAGTCATGTAACAGCCGGCAGACTCTGCTGATCTGACTGAGAAGTGACCGTCTGCTTACAGAGAAACGTGTGTGTGTGTGTGTGTGTGTGTGTGTGTGTGTGTTAATGTTGCATCACACTGAAAAAGTAGCAACCCGTCAGATCTCACAGCAAGTTACAAACTCTATGTATGTTCATAGTTAGCCAACAGCAATATCCTGGTTAGGATGTCAACGGTTAACTGCTGAGAATATTTTTAACTGGTTATGCATGTCGGTCTACAGGTTCATTTACATACACACTGCACTTGTGGCTTGTTCACAACATCAGATATTCTTTTTCAATGGATAAAGTACCAATGTAAAACTGACTTCTACACAGAGTGTTGCATTATGGGCTGTTTGTAGCATTAATGTTGCTAGGCTAGCGATTGTCTTAAAGTCTGTTTATAGTGAGTGTGTTGGAGTCAATCAGCACTAAAAGTGTTTCGCTAGTCCAGTTTAACCTGCTGGAGTTCTGAAGGATCATGGAATGTGTTTTTCTGCCACGGAGGAAATAAATTCATGATGAGTGAAAATGAGTGAAGCATCTTCCGACGTCTCTACTACTACTACAAGCTGCCAGATGCCACTGTCACAGACAGTCTTATTAATAGTAACTGCCAGAGAAAATCATTTTGACCGCTTCCAAGAGCCTGGCAGGAGAGTGTGTGACTAACTTTAAAACACAACGTGTATGAATACTTACACTGTACAGTGTTTAGCTGCCTGTGCTTATCACATAATGTTTTAGCTAATGTAAGCTAAAGGGTTAGCTGTTAATGTTTATGTTGACATTACACATATATTTGCGGGATGGGAGAAATCTTGCGCCACTGTTGATGTCCAGCATGATGATTGAGACACTGGGAAACATTGAGAGTGTTTATTTGCTGTGTCACATGTAGTTTTGAATGAGGAAGTACGCAACTTTCTTTTAAGGGAACAATGGCCAGTTCAAAACAGGCCACGCTAAACTGGCCATGGGGGTAGTTAATTTTAGAAGGGGCATTACGGCCACAGTCTGGGGCATCCACGGCACTGGTTGTTTGGCCGTGGCATAATTCCTGCCCTGCAATTAATATGACAAAGCATATTCTAAACTCACACATCCAGTAGCTTCCTGAATCTGGTGGCAGCAGCAAACACAACATTCAGCTCCAGCTCTCTCTCTGATGCAGACCTGCAATTTTTCTTTTGTCTTTGGATGGGCTACATAGTTCAGGTCATCTGAGCTCACATTTTGTACATAAGAGTTCACACAGTCATGTGTTGTATCTTAGATGCTGTAGCTGAGTTTGTCAGGTATCATCCTTAAATCTGTGCATAATTAAAGTTTTTTTAAAATGTCTTTCTTCCAAACAAGTAGGCTAAATCTTGTAATTCAGTCACATTAAAGTTATAATACTATTGTTTTGTCCAATAGCCATTCAATGTATTTCTATTCAGTAATGATCTCTCAGTATAGTAGTTATGCTTCACTCCTGCAGCTTCTACTGTTGTTGTGTATCAGAAGGTGCATTATTGCTCAAATACCAACAGAAAGATGAGAAAAAGGAATTAAAAGTTGATCATAACTTTGTATCATTCAAGTTGTCATTTGTTATTGATTACTAGGACTGTTTTCTGCTCCTGTTATGAGATGTTGAGTCATGGAGGGATTTTCTTATTAATGTTAACAATCTCCTGTTTCCTGCCATTGTGTTTTTGATCCTAATGTTAATGCATTATAACAAGACTACCAGAAGACAAAACACAAGACAACAACAAAACATTTTCATCTTTGTGGATACAGAATACAGGTCACTGTTTCCAGTTAGCATTTTCTGATATCTGATATCTATCTGGGCAGGTCTTAATCTATCTGGGCAGGTCTTAATCTATCTGGACAGGTCTTAATCTATCTGGACAGGCTGCTCAAGTAGAGAGAAACACTGATGTACAGTCTGGAGCAGAGTGAATGTTTTCACATGAGGCTGTCAGTGTCAAACTGTGTCACAAGTTGCTTATAGATCATGTGAAGATAAAACAGTGGTGCAAGTTTGTCAGAAGTGTTAAGATACATATACAGATATGTCACTAATACAGACAGGGCTGTTTGTCACCACAGTGTAAAATGCAACAAGGGGCAGGTGGGAGCCACATATAATTATATTTATAAATACGACCTTTTAAAATACATATTTGAATTCAGACATTTAGTACATCAACATCAGTTTAAATATCCAGTTTTCACTTTGATGGTTGTAAGTTTTGCAAAAAGGTTTTTATAAATGTTCTGTAGAAGCTGATCATTTAGTCTACTTGACAGCAGAAAGTCACACAGTTAACTACACAGTTAACTACACAGTTAAATACACAGTTAAATACACAGTTTTGACTGAACAAGTCTCTTGACTTTCAGGTCAGTTGTGCTCTGACTACACTGTGATATTATGTGTACCTCACTCACTCCTCCACTGTTGCCTCTAACTCTCTCTATAAGAGAATGTGGACAGTCATCAATGTCCTTACTGGCTCCTCCTCCCTCAAACACCAATCATATTGTTTTGCTGTCAGATCTCCATCTGAGGCAGATAAAATAATCAAGAAAGAGACTTTGAGAGAGATGAGAATGAAAACATTTAGCTCACTTTATTTATTTGCGCAAATAACAAAACACACACAAACAATACATTAAAGAATTAAAAATGATTCTCATCAGGTGCTTAACTCAACAACACACAACACAATTTTGTATGAATCAAACTTGTTTAGATGATTTGACATCATTTTTGGATAAGTTGATGGTGTGTATCGCTACCCTCACAATACTCCAGCAGCAGATTAATGAAGCATTAGTTTCACTCTGAGCTGTTGCTGTTGTTTCTTCTTGTCTGTCTGCTGGCAGCATAAATAACATGAGTGTCCACTTCTCTCTGTGATGCAGGCCTCCTGCTTCTTATTGTTGTTGAATACAAAGTCAGTGCTGTGTCCTTCAGCTGATCAGAGTCCAGATTCTGTAAATAAAAGTACATGCAGTTCTACATGTCAAATAGCTGAGTTTGTGAGAAAAACACTATTGACTTGTGATGATTCTACAACCTTTGAAATGATAAAACACAAAAGTGGATTTACCTTGTTCACTAGTGAATTCTGCCCTTCAGTGGCAGCTGAGTGACAGAGACAATACATCTGATCAGTTAATAGAAAGTTTGCTGTCATCACATTTTGGCTACAAGAAATGTTCTATTTTTTCATCATACTGACACTATTGAACATTTCCATAAGTGTTTAGTTTGAGTAATTCTCATAAAGTACCTGTCTTAAGTTTCCTGACTTTAACCAGCAGACCAATGATGACCATTACAAGGAAAACAGTCAGACCAGCCAGGATCACACTCGTCAACTTTGTTGTTGCATCAGACTCTGCCACAAGAAAGATCTTTAATCAGACTGTTTCCCCTTTTCTAGCTAAAAATGACGAACATTAAAATGGACAAAACTGAATTTTTCCACAATGAAATCTATAAGAGACTCTTACGTTTAGACTTTCTGCCAATGTCATCATATGATTCATCATCACTGCCTTTTAATGAAATGAAGATACATTTAGTCTTGATTTTGAGAGATTTGCATCACAATCATTGTTTGGTAATGTTTAAACTGCCACTTTGTTGCATATGTAGATATTAGATAATAATGATGAAATATATTAACAATATAAACATAAATGACCAAACAAAATACAAGACTTAACATTAATCTTACCTTTAACTTTTAAATGTATGTCACTGAAAAGTATACGTCCACTTATGTAGAATCCACAGAAATACAGTCCAGAGTCTGATGAATCCACTTGTTTGATTTTAAGAAAGACGGTAGAGATGTTGGATCTCATTTCAAATTTTCCCTTCTGAAAGCCATCACCGAATACAACTTCACTGTTAGACCTGATCATAACAGAGATACAGTAGATCTTGGTTCTGTTGACAAGTCTCAACCAGAAAGTTACAGACTCATATTTTTTGATGCACTGCAGTGTGACTTCTTGACCAGACTGGACCTCCACAACCTGAGACTCAGACACTGAGACAGAGATCCAGCCTGAAACACACAGCAGAGACAAGTTGTTACAGGAAGATAAACGATACCTCTTAATGAATTTAACAGTGAGTATATAAGTTTCAATTGTGTCGGCTAAACATAGAATAACAACATTTGTAATGAAGTTGAGACTAATTCAAAGCCAATACTCACTAATGCTGCAGAGACTTAAAGCAGTTATCAAGGTAAAGGTCTTCATGGTGCGTATGACTGAAGCTCTGCAATGTCCGTACTTGATGTGTGACCCAGGAAGGTTGATCTCAACATAAAGAGGCGGGCTGTTTTCTTGTTGCTTGTCTTGTTCCTCAAACTGACATTAATGCTTTCAGGAAAAGCATCTTGATGCAGATGTTTGCCTCAATGAGAACGAGACAAAGTTATTTTTCAGACAATGTGATTTAATAATAAATAATCTTCAAGCCAAATTACATACAATATAGTGAAGAAAGATATATTGAATAAGAGTGTTTCCCCTAGGTTGATTGCTTTGGGGCGGTGGGGGGTGAAGGGTTGTGATGGCTGATGAAAAACTCAGAAGACACATTTCCACGACAACGATTTGGAAGACGAGTCTTTTCTTTGTCTTGAGAAGCTGCAGCATTTATTTATTTACTGCCAGACTGACAAGTTACTGCTAACCTTTTCATCTGCTCCGCTCGCATTCACCGTCACTTTTCTGCCTCTCTCTCTCTGCACTCGCTCAAGTACACACGCTCATTTACACACTCACCACACACACACACACATTACACACTGCCCTATTCCTAAACAGAGCTACACTACGGCAGTGTGGCGCTGCTGAATGAATATTGGGGAAACACTGAGATATTTACCTCAATATCCAGTTTCTTGCTGTTTGTGTTTTTTCTATTATATCATTACACATTATAGCTGCTCCAAGACTAAACAGTGAGTGTTGACATGCTCTCCATGTTGTTGTTATCTCTGATTTCTTCTCAGAGCTGAATACAAACCTTGAGTGCACTTATCATTTTTAATTGTTTTTAATATTCTCATTCAACATTTCTTCTTTTACTGTCATTAATATTGTTGTTCTGTAACCTGTGAAACTAACTGTGGCCTAAACATTGTCAGTCATGTTCTAATGAAATAAACAATAAAAAGATTGGGAGCAAGAAAATCCTGAGAACACATTTTTTCAGGACCCGTTATTGTCGAGTGCTTTCATCTAAATTTCACAAAGTACATGCTTCATATCTGGTTGTGTAAATATGAGTTTGTATATTTCAACAAGTCTGAAAGAAACTGTGAAGGTCAATTAGTCAGTTTGTATAAAGTAATGAGTGGAGTAGTGAAATATTGTCAGGAGTTGATATATACTGGTAACTTTTAACTAGACTTGGATGTTTGTGGTTATGGCTGAAAACCAGTCTTCCTGTGGTTTAGACTTTACTGTTGCTGTTTGTCGTCTGCTGGTTATTTCTACACTTTGTTTCTCCAAAACATCTGTACAAATACAGCTGCAGATTGTGTTTTATCCTCACGAGCAAAGCAACAAGGCCGGTGTCACTTTTTCTTTTTAGACTTTCTCACAGATTTGTGAGTTCAGAAGCATCATAATGTGTTCAGACCACACTGTGTTGTCTCCACTGTGAAAGACTTCAACTCTCTCTATACTCTGTGTAGTCATCAGTGTCCAAAGGACAAGATAATAACAAGATTTTTGACAAGTGAAGGGAAAAATAAAAAAGGCAACAAAACTCATCATTAACAAGCCGAAGTGCAGCTTCATGCTGTCTGTTGTGGCCTCTCTGCTCTGCATGTGTGTGTGTGTCGCTCAAACGAAACACAGCAGAGAAGAGAGATGGAGAAGCATCGGAGACTCTGAAGCACATAAAAAAACACAGCAATGTAACCTGTTCATTACATTTTTATAGTGTTCTGACCTCACACCCTGCGTGCTGTTATTGGCTGGGGGCTACACACTCACTGCCCAAAGGCTGACGCCCAGAAGAATTCACACACCTCCACTGGGTCATAAGTGATGATTGAGAGTCATTACTTTAGTATGAGTCTATACATTGTTTGTTTTAGGAAAATCCTGCATAATATGCCTTTAAATATGTTGCACTGACTATTACTGGATATTTGATTATGGAGAATCAACAAAAATACAACCCAGTGTCAGATAGATTCATAAGCCTGATTTTGAAAAATCAAATGTAGATATTGAATGCCATTTCAAATGTTCCTTTTTGAACCCCATTACAGAAAGAAGCAGGCTCAATATAATTGTACAGAGAGGAAATACAACAGGGCTTGTTTCTGTTGACCAGTCTAAACCAGAATATGTGAGAGGAAGAAGTGGAAAAGTTGGAGCACAGCAGAGAGTCTTCTTCACCAAGCTGGACCTCCACAGTCTGAAACTCAGAGGCTGAGCTGATATAGGAAGAAAAAACACAACCTAAATTCAGCACTTTCTAGCAACATTAGATAGTAAATAGCTCTCTCAATGTTGTACTTAAATAGTTCAGTTACTGTGGTCTGTAAAGAACGTGACGGTTTGAGATGAGATGGATTTATACTTGATGGTATTTTAACTGATTACATCTCAACAGATACATCACCAAAATATCTTCACGTTAAGAAGAAAACAAGTTGTGTGAAAGAGGAACAGTTTTAATTGCATGTGGTTTTACAGCAGAGAGCTAAAGGCCAGTCTTGCTGTGGTTTTGTTTTGACTGGTTCACACTTTTACCACAATGGAAAATGACAGGGGCAGGGTGCACAAGACTTGTTGCATGTCTGCACAGTTACTATACTTATTCACTGTGTCAGTACATAATGGAGACATTTCTAAAATGTAGAAATAATAATATATTGAACCAAATAGAGGAAAATATAGTCTTGTTGAGATTGTTTGTACATTAGTAGAGATCAAGAGGTTAAACAAATTTAGTTTCATGACCCATGATGTTCACTTGAGACCACACTGTGCTGTACTTCCTGTCAAACAAGTGACGTTTTCCTCACTCACTCCTCCCTTCTTGCAGACCATCTGAATCTCCCTATAAGGAGATTTGACAGTCATCAGTGTCCTTTTCTGGCTCCTCCTCCATCAAACATCTAACATGCTGTCGTTTCTCTCAGATTAGGATCAGAGGCAGACAGAATAAGAAAGACTTTAACAGAGAAGGATTGAAAGAAACACAAGCAATAAAATGCAAACTTTTAATTTATTGCTCATTTTTCACAGTGACTCCTTCCACCCACTGCCCACACACAAACACACATCAGATTACTGTGATAAAGCATCAGTTCCTCTCTGAGTTTATCTGCTGGCAGCACAAGTTCTCACCTTTTTTCTTTTTTCTGTCTGAAGAATAAGATGAAGACAAACAAGATAAAAAGACACTGAGACTGAGAGCAAGAGAGAAAGAAGCACGAGAGAATCAAAACTCAACCAGAACATAATTAAAATGAGATTCTAGACAAAGTGATGTCAACTGCTCCTACTTACCACTCACATATGAAAACACATCAGCCAATTAGAGGCCTGGAATTAAGTCATTTTTAGGGCAAGGCCACTTTGGCCTTTGATAATTACAAATTTATTGGGGCATTGCAAGGTCAAAACCAATGGTGCAACAACAATAAGTGATAATTATATTGTGTAAAGATAAAACAGTACACAGTCAACAATTAGTAGTCAGTGAATTGAAAAACAGTATTGAGTTTATTAAAACTGTGCACTGAATGTTTGACTTTTCCACAAAATGCTGCCTGATTGATTTTTTAAAAATGTGAACAATTCATTATATTAATTGCTATTGTTATATTTTAATGCTAAAATTAAGTCTATAAATGGGCTAAGGGTGATGAAAATGAATCTGAACAAGTTTCCACACGTGTGCAACTATTAGCATTTGAGTCTGAGATCATAGCAGCAGTCACAAAAATGACTTAAAACCATAGACTGTATAAAAATGCTTAAAACACTTTTTTAAACGTTAAACATTAAACACACTGATGAGAAACGTCTCAAGGAGAGACTCGGATGAGAGCTGCCAGTCATGTAACAGCCGGCAGACTCTGCTGATCTGTCTTAACTGAGAAGTGACCGTCTGCTTACAGAGAAATGTGTGTATGTGTGTGTGGGATCATGGAATGTGTTTTTCTGCCACGGAGGAAATAAATTCATGATGAGTGAAAACGAGTGAAGCATCTTCCGACGTCTCTACTACTACTACAAACTGCCAATGGCCAGTTCAAAACAGGGCACGCTAAACTGGCCATGGGGGTAGTTAATTTTAGAAGGGGCATTACGGCCACACTCTGGGGCATCCACGGCACTGGTTGTTTGGCCGTGGCATAATTCCTGCCCTGCAATTAATATGACAAAGCATATTCTAAACTCACACATCCAGTAGCTTCCTGAATCTGGTGGCAGCAGCAAACACAACATTCAGCTCCAGCTCTCTCTCTCTGATGCAGACCTGCAATTTTTCTTTTGTCTTTGTATGGGCTACATAGTTCAGGTCATCTGAGCTCACATTTTGTACATAAGAGTTCACACAGTCATGTGTTGTATCTTAGATGCTGTAGCTGAGTTTGTCAGGTATCATCCTTAAATCTGTGCATAATTAAAGTTTTTTTAAAATGTCTTTCTTCCAAACAAGTAGGCTAAATCTTGTAATTCAGTCACATTAAAGTTATAATACTATTGTTTTGTCCAATAGCCATTCAATGTATTTCTATTCAGTAATGATCTCTCAGTATAGTAGTTATGCTTCACTCCTGCAGCTTCTACTGTTGTTGTGTATCGGAAGGTGCATTATTGCTCAAATACCAACAGAAAGATGAGAAAAAGGAATTAAAAGTTGATCATAACTTTGTATCATTCAAGTTGTCATTTGTTATTGATTACTAGGACTGTTTTCTGCTCCTGTTATGAGATGTTGAGTCATGGAGGGATTTTCTTATGAATGTTAACAATCTCCTGTTTCCTGCCATTGTGTTTTTGATCCTAATTTTAATGCATTATAACAAGACTACCAGAAGACAAAACACAAGACAACAACAAAACATTTTCATCTTTGTGGATACAGAATACAGGTCACTGTTTCCAGTTAGTATTCTCTAACTGATATCTGAGAGTGAAACCAGAGACTAAATGACTAAAGACCAAATGGAGAGCCATGAATGTGTGCTGGCAAAAATTTGTTTGAGAGCAGATGTTGATGTAGCTTGTGAAGGTAAAGTGAGTTTGTGTAAAATGAAAGTGACTCATGGTGGATGTTTAAAAGTAGCATTACTCTCTATCTTTGAATACAGCAAGGCCTTTGATGTCTGTGGAAGGTTTCACTGCTTTATTTGTAGCTTTGACTCTGGACATCTCTTGATTTTTACTTCATTTCAGCTCAGACCACACTGTGCTGTCTCTTCCTGTCAAACAAGTGATGTGTCACCCACCCTCCCTATCGTACTCTCTCTGTAACTAAGTTTGACCGTCATCAGTGTCCTTTCTGCTCTTTTAATTGTCACATTAAGATTGTAGACAGATGAAATAAGAAAGACAAAGACTTTGGCTTAGAAAAGAAAAAGAAAAACACAAGCATGAAAATACAAACTAGTTTTCACTTTTTGTGGTTGCTTGTATTCACCACCTACATGTGAGAACAACCACAGAATAATATGATAAAGCATCAGAGCTGCAGTTCCAGTTGCTTCCTGAGTCTATCTAGTGGCAGCATAAACAACATGAGTTTCCTCCTCTCTCTCTGCTGCTGGCCTCCTGCTTCTTATTGTTTTTGGAAGGAACCTCAGCACTGAAGAGTTCAGCTCATCTGAGCCCAAATACTGTAAATCAGAGAATTGGAGTCACATACTGTATCTCACACTGCAATCTCTGTTTTTTCAATGTCTTCAAGTGCTGCACCTTTTACCAACACAGTTCTTCAGAAGTCAGATAAAACAAAATGTAGTAGCAGTTTTATTTGGTGTGTTTTGTGGTTGTTGCTACATTGTGAAAGTAACATACTGGAGAAAATAGTACAGAGCTGAAGGCCATTCTTGCTGTGGTTGAGATGTCTCTTTTAGGCTGACACAGACAGTACTGTTTGTTACACTTGAAAGTGGCAGGATGGACGACTGAGAGCATAAATACATGTTACATGCTAAAAAAACACACCTGGATGTTAGCTGTTGACTATCTTTGTATTTTCTTCCACGTACCACTATAGACACAGCGACATACTGTATGTACTGTGCATACAGTCTATATTAAGTCAACATTTAAAGCTTAAGTTTCTGTATTGATGTGCTGTAATAACATCTTTACAAGAGCGATATGAAATAAAACTCAGCACTAGAAAGAAGATGCAACTGTTATGCATCTTTTTTCTGCCAAAGTGATGGTCTCCTGTCCACCAAACACACAAAAACACATAAAAACACAAGTGCAGATTCACATGAAAAAGCATCAGTTCCCCTCTGAAGAGCTTTTCTTGTTTCTTGAGTCTATCTGGTGGCAGCATAAACAACATTTGGCTCCACCGCTCTTCTTTTTGCTTTTTGACAGAAAGTCACTGCTGCATAGTTCAGGTCATCAGAGCCCAGATTCTGTAAATAAAAGTATTTACAGTCAGTCACCTTAACAAGTGGAAATGAAGAGAAAAACAAAACAATGGCTGGACATGATCTTAAATTATAAAACAAATACAAGTAAAGTATCAAACTTTACTTGTAAAGTAAATGATAAAACATGATTCACCTCACTCTGTTGTCGATTCTTTTCTTCATTAGCTGCCAAATGAAAGAGACAATGGATCTAATCAGTTAATTGACCGTCATTATTCTAAAACTTTACTGTTATTCCGTTTTTGGCAAACATGAAATTTAGTATTCTTCCAAAATATTTACACAACTTTAAAGAATTTGTGAAAAAAAACTATAAACCAAATCCAAGATCGAAACATTACCTCTCTGAAGTTTTCTGTTTTTAACAACCAGACCAATGATGACCGTAGTGTGGAGAACAAACAGACTGCCCAAGATCACCAAGATCACACCCATCAGCTTTGTTGTTGCATCCGACTCTGCTACAAGAAAGATCTTTAATCAGACTGTTTCTCCTTTTCTAGCTAAAAATGACGAACATTAAAATGGACAAATGAATTTTGCACAATGAAATCTATAAGAGACTCTTACGTTTAGACTTTCTGTCAATGTCATCATATGATTCATCATCACTTTTAATGAAATGAAGATACATTTTATTTTTATTTTGTTTTAAAAATGTGCATCAATATCTTGTTCTGACAATAATTAAATAGCCACATATAGAAAGACATAAGAGAAGAATATAAATTTCATAACATCTTACCTTCAACATTTAAATGTATGACACTTAAAACTGTCTGTCCGTTAATGTAAAATCCACAGAAATAAACCCCTGAGTCAGATAAATTCACTTTCTTAATGTTGAGAGAGGTTGTGGAAATGTTGGAGCTCATTTGAAATTTTCCATTTTGAAATCCATCACAGTATTTAACAGTTTCAGAGCTGATCATAGTTGAGATACAGCTGGCTTTGGTTCTGTTGACCAGTCTGAACCAGGATGTTGTTGCTTGAACTTTGCTAATGTTGGTGCACTGCAGTGTGACGTTTTCACCAGACTGGACCTCCACAGTGTGAGACTCAGAAACTGAGACAGAGATCCAGCCTGAAACACACAGCAGAGACAACAAGAGATTTAGTTGTTATAGGAAGAAAAACAAAACCTCTTAATAAATTGAATAATGAGCAAAAACCATTAAATTGTGGCAGCAATAAAGTTGAGAGAAATGTAGTGGCAGTACTTACTGATGCTGCAAAGAATGAAAGCTGTTATCAAGGTAAGGTTCATCATGGTGCGTATGATTGTAGCTCAGCAATGTGTGTAATCAAACTGTGCTCCAGGAAGGGTGCTCTCAACTTAAGAGGTGGGGCCATTTTTTCTTGCTCATACAGTTGCGTAAACTGTCCATGTGAATGCTTTCTGTAAAACGAGTGTTGATGCCAAATGATCGTCTGAACGGATACGAGATGGTTATCCTAAAGGTTATTTTAGCTATGTAGTGTTCAAACCAAAGTTAAAGAATGATAGAATTTACACACACACACCTCCCAAATCTGAACAAACCCTGGTGAAACCCAAATATAGTAACAGCTAGCCAGTTAAGAGACACAATATACAGGTTTGGATTTACCCAAAAGTGTTTTCCTCCTTTCATTGAAAAGGCTGAAGCCACAGCAAAGCTAACACACCTGGAGCAATCTGTCTCTCTACTGAATGCACACAGACATGATGTTGATCCTCCATCCAATTCTTTGTAAGACAGCAATCCCACCTTCCTATGTAGGAGTAAAAAGAGCATCACTGGGATTAGTAACTGTGTCAATACTGAATTTAAAAACTGAATCCCTTACATTACTTGTAAGAGATTTGAAACTACTCATTAATGAAAAATGTATCACATCAGTGTAATGTGCTCTGGTTAAAACATTCATCAAGAATGTTGTTGGATTTGTTCTGTGTCAGCTGTCAACTGATCTTTGTCTGACTCAATACTAGTAAAACCTCACAATATGTCAATAATGTGTATAGACCAGAGGCAGACTGAACACCACTGGATGTCATGTAGGCAGCTATACTGGAAACATCTACAATGTCCAGATGATGGGCGGCTGTGGCTCAGGAGGTAGAGCGGGTCATCCACTAACGGGAAGATCGGCGGTTCGATTCCCGGCTCCTCCAGTCCACATGCTGATGTGTCCTTGGGCAAGATACTTAAGCCCTCAGTGTATGAATGTGTGTGAATGGTTAGTTTCCTCTGATGGGCAGGTTGGGACCTTGCATGGTAACCCCTGTACCCATTCAGCTTATGAATGTGTGTGAATGGGTGAATGTGATTTGTAGTGTAAAAGCGCTTTGAGTGGTCAGAAGACTAGAAAGGTGCTATACAAGTACAGTCCATTTACCATTTACCATGATCAGCCGTCGTCCTCTAGAACCTCAACAGTGAGGCTCAGCTAAGTGATGTACTGCTGTGAATACGTATGTAATGGAATCACTGATCTTCACACACACTCACTAAATATATCATAGTAAAACAAGCTATTTTTGGAAGATGCTTAATAATTATGTCTCCATAAGCCGACAGCTTGACATATATATGAGGTATGAATGTGGGAACTGATGAAAGGGGAATTAAAAAAATCATATGCCAATAAGCAGAACTTTATTTCAGATACCTGGAAAAAGAGGGACGAGTGTTTAACCAGTTCCTCCACATGGTACCTGAGAAAAACTTGATGCTGCCAGTCTTCCTTTGAATTTGACGTACCAAATGAATCACTGTGTCACGCACACCTGACATGCACCTTGTCTTGAGAGGATCTGTGTGCATTGATTGAAAAAAAAATGCAATTTGTATTTTCTGTACCTGGACAGGTCTTAATCTATCTGGGCAGGTCTTAATCTATCTGGGCAGGTCTTAATCTATCTGGACAGGTCTTAATCTATCTGGGCAGGTCTTAATCTATCTGGGCAGGCTGCCCAAGTAGAGAGAAACACTGATGTACAGTCTGGAGCAGAGTGAATGTTTTCACATGAGGCTGTCAGTGTCAAACTGTGTCACAAGTTGCTTATAGATCATGTGAAGATAAAACAGTGGTGCAAGTTTGTCAGAAGTGTTAAGATACATATACAGATATGTCACTAATACAGACAGGGCTGTTTGTCACCACAGTGTAAAATGCAACAAGGGGCAGGTGGGAGCCACATATAATTATATTTAGAAATACGACCTTTTAAAATACATATTTGAATTCAGACATTTAGTACATCAACATCAGTTTAAATATCCAGTTTTCACTTTGATGGTTGTAAGTTTTGCAAAAAGGTTTTTATAAATGTTCTGTAGAAGCTGATCATTTAGTCTACTTGACAGCAGAAAGTCACACAGTTAACTACACAGTTAACTACACAGTTAACTACACAGTTAACTACACAGTTTTGACTGAACAGGTCTCTTGACTTTCAGGTCAGTTGTGCTCTGACTACACTGTGATATTATGTGTACCTCACTCACTCCTCCACTGTTGCATCTAACTCTCTCTATAAGAGAATGTGGACAGTCATCAATGTCCTTACTGGCTCCTCCTCCATCAAACACCAATCATATTGTTTTGCTGTCAGATAAAATAATCAAGAAAGAGACTTTGAGAGAGATGAGAATGAAAACATTTAGCTCACTTTATTTATTTGCACAAATAACAAAACACACTAAAACAATACATTAAAGAATTAAAAATGATTCTCATCAGGTGCTTAACTCAACAACACACAACACAATTTTGTATGAATCAAACTTGTTTAGATGATTTGACATCATTTTTGGATAAGTTGATGGTGTGTATCGCTACCCTCACAATACTCCAGCAGCAGATTAATGAAGCATTAGTTTCACTCTGAGCTGTTGCTGTTGTTTCTTCTTGTCTGTCTGCTGGCAGCATAAATAACATGAGTGTCCACTTCTCTCTGTGATGCAGGCCTCCTGCTTCTTATTGTTGTTGAATACAAAGTCAGTGCTGTGTCCTTCAGCTGATCAGAGTCCAGATTCTGTAAATAAAAGTACATGCAGTTCTACATGTCAAATAGCTGAGTTTGTGAGAAAAACACTATTGACTTGTGATGATTCTACAACCTTTGAAATGATCAAACACAAAAGTGGATTTACCTTGTTCACTAGTGAATTCTGCCCTTCAGTGGCAGCTGAGTGACAGAGACAATACATCTGATCAGTTAATAGAAAGTTTGCTGTCATCACATTTTGGCTACAAGAAATGTTCTATTTTTTCATCATACTGACACTATTGAACATTTCCATAAGTGTTTAGTTTGAGTAATTCTCATAAAGTACCTGTCTTAAGTTTCCTGACTTTAACCATCTGACCAATGATGACCATTACAAGGAAAACAGTCAGACCAGCCAGGATCACACTCGTCAACTTTGTTGTTCCATCAGACTCTTCTACAAGAAAGATCATTAAATCAGACTAAATTACCACCAGAAGTGACTTGAGATGGAAAAACAAATCAAGCAGAGATGTTTCATTTTCAAATGTTTGACAATCTGCATTTCTACATCTGCAAATCTTACTTTTAGATGTGTCGTCCACGTCATCATGTGATCCATCATCACTGCCTTTTAATGAAATGAAGATACATTTAGTCTTGAGTTTGAGAGATTTGCATCACAATCATTGTTTGGTAATGTTTAAACTGTCACTTTGTTGCATATGTAGATATTAGATAATAATGATGAAATATATTAACAATATAAACATAAATGACCAAACAAAATACAAGACTTAACCTTAATCTTACCTTTAACTTTTAAATGTATCTCACTGAAAAGTAGACGTCCACTTGTGTAGAATCCACAGAAATACAGTCCAGAGTCTGATGAATCCACTTGTTTGATGTTCAGAGAGACAGTAGAGGTGTTGGAGCTCATTTCAAATTTTCCCTTCTGAAAGCCATCACCGAATACAACTTCTCTGTTAGACCTGATCATAACAGAGATACAGTTGATCTTGGTTCTGTTGACAAGTCTCAACCAGAAAGTTACAGACTCATTCTTTCTGATGCACTGCAGTGTGACTTCTTGACCAGACTGGACCTCCACAACCTGAGACTCAGACACTGAGACAGAGATCCAGCCTGAAACACACAGCAGAGACAAGTTGTTACAGGAAGATAAACGATACCTCTTAATGAATTTAACAGTGAGTATATAAGTTTCAATCGTGTCGGCTAAACATAGAATAACAACATTTGTAATGAAGTTGAGACTAATTCAAAGCCAATACTCACTAATGCTGCAGAGACTTAAAGCAGTTATCAAGGTAAAGGTCTTCATGGTGCGTATGACTGAAGCTCTGCAATGTCCGTACTTGATGTGTGACCCAGGAAGGTTGATCTCAACATAAAGAGGCGGGCTGTTTTCTTGTTGCTTGTCTTGTTCCTCAAACTGACATTAATGCTTTCAGGAAAAGCATCTTGATGCAGATGTTTGCCTCAATGAGAACGAGACAAAGTTATTTTTCAGACAATGTGATTTAATAATAACTAATCTTCAAGCCAAATTACATACAATATAGTGAACAAAGATATATTGAATAAGAGTGTTTCCCCTAGGTTGATTGCTTTGGGGCGGTGGGGGGTGAAGGGTTGTGATGGCTGATGAAAAACTCAGAAGACACATTTCCACGACAACGATTTGGAAGACGAGTCTTTTCTTTGTCTTGAGAAGCTGCAGCATTTATTTATTTACTGCCAGACTGACAAGTTACTGCTAACCTTTTCATCTGATCCGCTCGCATTCACCGTCACTTTTCTGCCTCTCTCTCTCTGCACTCGCTCAAGTACACACGCTCATTTACACACTCACCACACACACACACACATTACACACTGCCCTATTCCTAAACAGAGCTACACTACGGCAGTGTGCTGCTGCTGAATGAATATTGGGGAAACACTGAGATATTTACCTCAATATCCAGTTTCTTGCTGTTTGTGTTTTTTCTATTATATCATTACACATTATAGCTGCTCCAAGACTAAACAGTGAGTGCTGACATGCTCTCCATGTTGTTGTTATCTCTGATTTCTTCTCAGAGCTGAATACAAACCTTGAGTGTACTTATCATTTTTAATTGTTTTTAATATTCTCATTCAACATTTCTTCTTTTACTGTCATTAATATTGTTGTTCTGTAACCTGTGAAACTAACTGTGGCCTAAACATTGTCAGTCATGTTCTAATGAAATAAACAATAAAAAGATTGGGAGCAAGAAAATCCTGAGAACATTTTTCAGGACCCGTTATTGTCGAGTGCTTTCATCTAAATTTCACAAAGTACATGCTTCATATCTGGTTGTGTAAATATGAGTTTGTATATTTCAACAAGTCTGAAAGAAACTGTGAAGGTCAATTAGTCAGTTTGTATAAAGTAATGAGTGGAGTAGTGAAATATTGTCAGGAGTTGATATATACTGGTAACTTTTAACTAGACTTGGATGTTTGTGGTTATGGCTGAAAACCAGTCTTCCTGTGGTTTAGACTTTACTGTTGCTGTTTGTCGTCTGCTGGTTATTTCTACACTTTGTTTCTCCAAAACATCTGTACAAATACAGCTGCAGATTGTGTTTTATCCTCACGAGCAAAGCAACAAGGCCAGTGTCACTTTTTCTTTTTAGACTTTCTCACAGATTTGTGAGTTCAGAAGCATCATAATGTGTTCAGACCACACTGTGTTGTCTCCACTGTGAAAGACTTCAACTCTCTCTATACTCTGTGTAGTCATCAGTGTCCAAAGGACAAGATAATAGCAAGATTTTTGACAAGTGAAGGGAAAAATAAAAAGGCAACAAAACTCATCATTAACAAGCCGAAGTGCAGCTTCATGCTGTCTGTTGTGGCCTCTCTGCTCTGCATGTGTGTGTGTCGCTCAAACGAAACAGCAGAGAAGAGAGATGGAGAAGCATCGGAGACTCTGAAGCACATAAAAAAACACAGCAATGTAACCTGTTCATTACATTTTTATAGTGTTCTGACCTCACACCCTGCGTGCTGTTATTGGCTGGGGGCTACACACCCACTGCCCAAAGGCTGACGCCCAGAAGAATTCACACACCTCCACTGGGTCATAAGTGATGATTGAGAGTCATTACTTTAGTATGAGTCTATACATTGTTTGTTTTAGGAAAATCCTGCATAATATGCCTTTAAATATGTTGCACTGACTATTACTGGATATTTGATTATGGAGAATCAACAAAAATACAACCCAGTGTCAGATAGATTCATAAGCCTGATTTTGAAAAATAAAATGTAGATATTGAATGCCATTTCAAATGTTCCTTTTTGAACCCCATTACAGAAAGAAGCAGGCTCAATATAATTGTACAGAGAGGAAATACAACAGGGCTTGTTTCTGTTGACCAGTCTAAACCAGAATATCTGAGAGGAAGAAGTAGAAAAGTTGAAGCACAGCAGAGAGTCTTCTTCACCAAGCTGGACCTCCACAGTCTGAAACTCAAAGGCTGAGCTGATATAGGAAGAAAAAACACAACCTAAATTCAGCACTTTCCAGCAACATGTGACAGTAAATAGCTCTCTCAATGTTGTACTTAAATAGTTCAGTTACTGTGGTCTGTAAAGAACGTGACGGTTTGAGATGAGATGGATTTATACTTTATGGTATTTTAACTGATTACATCTCGACAGATACATCACCAAAATATCTTCACGTTAAGAAGAAAACAAGTTGTGTGAAAGAGGAACAGTTTTAATTGCATGTGGTTTTACAGCAGAGAGCTAAAGGCCAGTCTTGCTGTGGCTTTGTTTTGGCTGGTTCACACTTTTACCACAATGGAAAATGACAGGGGCAGGGTGCACAAGACTTGTTACATGTCTGCACAGTTACTATACTTATTCACTGTGTCAGTACATAATGGAGACATTTCTAAAATGTAGAAATAATAATATATTGAGCCAAATAGAGGAAAATATAGTCTTGTTGAGATTGTTTGTACATTAGTAGAGATCAAGAGGTTAAACAAATTTAGTTTCATGACCCATGATGTTCACTTGAGACCACACTGTGCTGTACTTCCTGTCAAACAAGTGACGTTTACCTCACTCACTCCTCCCTTCTTGCAGACCATCTGACTCTCCCTATAAGGAGATTTGACAGTCATCAGTGTCCTTTTCTGGCTCCTCCTCCATCAAACATCTAACATGCTGTCGTTTCTCTCAGATTAGGATCAGAGGCAGACAGAATAAGAAAGACTTTAACAGAGAAGGATTGAAAGAAACACAAGCAATAAAATGCAAACTTTTAATTTATTGATCATTTTTTCACAGTGACTCCTTCCACCCACTGCCCACACACAAACACACATCAGATTACTGTGATAAAGCATCAGTTCCTCTCTGAACTGCAGTTACAGTTCCTCTCTGAGTTTATCTGCTGGCAGCACAAGTTCTCACCTTTTTTCTTTTTTCTGTCTGAAGAATAAGATGAAGACAAACAAGATAAAAAGACACTGAGACTGAGAGCAAGAGAGAAAGAAGCACGAGAGAATCAAAAGTCAACCAGAACATAATTAAAATGAGATTCTAGACAAAGTGATGTCAACTGCTCCTACTTACCACTCACATATGAAAACACATCAGCCAATTAGAGGCCTGGAATTAAGTCATTTTTAGGGCAAGGCCACTTTGGCCTTTGATAATTACAAATTTATTGGGGCATTGCAGGGTCAAAACCAATGGTGCAACAACAATAAGTGATAATTATATTGTGTAAAGATAAAACAGTACACAGTCAACAATTAGTAGTCAGTGAATTGAAAAACAGTATTGAGTTTATTAAAACTGTACACTGAATGTTTGACTTTTCCACAAAATGCTGCCTGATTGATTTTTTTCAAAATCATTATAAAATTCATTATATTAATTGCTATTGTTATATTTTAATGCTAAAATTAAGTCTATAAATGGGCTAAGGGTGATGAAAATGAATCTGAACAAGTTTCCACACGTGTGCAACTATTAGCATTTGAGTCTGAGATCATAGGAGCAGTCACAAAAATGACTTAAAACCATAGACTGTATAAAAATGCTTAAAACACTTTTTTAAACGTTAAACATTAAACACACTGATGAGAAACGTCTCAAGGAGAGACTCTGATGAGAGCTGCCAGTCATGTAACAGCCGGCAGACTCTGCTGATCTGTCTTAACTGAGAAGTGACCGTCTGCTTACAGAGAAATGTGTGTGTGTGTGTGTGTGTGTGTGTGTGTGTGTGTGTGTGTGTATATGTGTGTGTGTGTGTGTGTGTGTGTGTGTGTGTGTGTGTGTGTGTGTTAATGTTGCATCACACTGAAAAAGTAGCAACCCGTCAGATCTCACAGCAAGTTACAAACTCTATGTATGTTCATAGTTAGCCAACAGCAATATCCTGGTTAGGATGTCAACAGTTAACTGCTGAGAATATTTTTGACTGGTTATGCATGTCGGTCTACAGGTTCATTTGCATACACACTGCACTAATGGCTTGTTCACAACATCAGATATTCTTTTTCAATGGATAAAGTACCAATGTAAAACTGACTTCTACACAGAGTGTTGCATTATGGGCTGTTTGTAGCATTAATGTTGCTAGGCTAGCGATCGTCTTAAAGTCTGTTTATAGTGAGTGTGTTGGAGTCAATCAGCACTAAAAGTGTTTCGCTAGTCCAGTTTAACCTGCTGGAGTTCTGAAGGATCATGGAATGTGTTTTTCTGCCACGGAGGAAATAAATTCATGATGAGTGAAAACGAGTGAAGCATCTTCCGACGTCTCTACTACTACTACAAACTGCCAATGGCCAGTTCAAAACAGGGCACGCTAAACTGGCCATGGGGGTAGTTAATTTTAGAAGGGGCATTACGGCCACACTCTGGGGCATCCACGGCACTGGTTGTTTGGCCGTGGAATAATTCCTGCCCTGCAATTAATATGACAAAGCATATTCTAAACTCACACATCCAGTAGCTTCCTGAATCTGGTGGCAGCAGCAAACACAACATTCAGCTCCAGCTCTCTCTCTGATGCAGACCTGCAATTTTTCTTTTGTCTTTGGATGGGCTACATAGTTCAGGTCATCTGAGCTCATATTTTGTACATAAGAGTTCACACAGTCATGTGTTGTATCTTAGATGCTGTAGCTGAGTTTGTCAGGTATCATCCTTAAATCTGTGCGTAATTAAAGTTTTTTTAAAATGTCTTTCTTCCAAACAAGTAGGCTAAATCTTGTAATTCAGTCACATTAAAGTTATAATACTATTGTTTTCTCCAATAGCCATTGAATGTATTTCTATTCAGTAATGATCTCTCAGTATAGTAGTTATGCTTCACTCCTGCAGCTTCTACTGTTGTTGTGTATCAGAAGGTGCATTATTGCTCAAATACCAACAGAAAGATGAGAAAAAGGAATTAAAAGTTGGTCATAACTTTGTATCATTCAAGTTGTCATTTGTTATTGATTACTAGGACTGTTTTCTGCTCCTGTTATGAGATGTTGAGTCATGGAGGGATTTTCTTATGAATGTTAACAATCTCCTGTTTCCTGCCATTGTGTTTTTGATCCTAATGTTAATGCATTATAACAAGACTACCAGAAGACAAAACACAAGACAACAACAAAACATTTTCATCTTTGTGGATACAGAATACAGGTCACTGTTTCCAGTTAGTATTCTCTAACTGATATCTGAGAGTGAAACCAGAGACTAAATGACTAAAGACCAAATGGAGAGCCATGAATGTGTGCTGGCAAAAATTTGTTGGAGAGCAGATGTTGATGTAGCTTGTGAAGGTAAAGTGAGTTTGTGTAAAATAAAAGTGACTCATGGTGGATGTTTAAAAGTAGCATTACTCTCTATCTTTGAATACAGCAAGGCCTTTGATGTCTGTGGAAGGTTTCACTGCTTTATTTGTAGCTTTGACTCTGGACATCTCTTGATTTTTACTTCATTTCAGCTCAGACCACACTGTGCTGTCTCTTCCTGTCAAACAAGTGATGTGTCACCCACCCTCCCTATCGTACTCTCTCTGTAACTAAGTTTGACCGTCATCAGTGTCCTTTCTGCTCTTTTAATTGTCACATTAAGATTGTAGACAGATGAAATAAGAAAGACAAAGACTTTGGCTTAGAAAAGAAAAAGAAAAACACAAGCATGAAAATACAAACTAGTTTTTACTTTTGTGGTTGCTTGTATTCACCACCTACATGTGAGAACAACCACAGAATAATATGATAAAGCATCAGAGCTGCAGTTCCAGTTGCTTCCTGAGTCTATCTAGTGGCAGCATAAACAACATGAGTTTCCTCCTCTCTCTCTGCTGCTGGCCTCCTGCTTCTTATTGTTTTTGGAAGGAACCTCAGCACTGAAGAGTTCAGCTCATCTGAGCCCAAATACTGTAAATCAGAGAATTGGAGTCACATACTGTATCTCACACTGCAATCTCTGTTTTTTCAATGTCTTCAAGTGCTGCACCTTTTACCAACACAGTTCTTCAGAAGTCAGAAAAAACAAAATGTAGTAGCAGTTTTATTTGGTGTGTTTTGTGGTTGTTGCTACATTGTGAAAGTAACATACTGGAGAAAATAGTACAGAGCTGAAGGCCATTCTTGCTGTGGTTGAGATGTCTCTTTTAGGCTGACACAGACAGTACTGTTTGTTACACTTGAAAGTGGCAGGATGGACGACTGAGAGCATAAATACATGTTACATGCTAAAAAAACACACCTGGATGTTAGCTGTAGACTATTTTCTTCCACGTACCACTATAGACACAGCGACATACTGTATGTACTGTGCAGACAGTCTATATTAAGTCAACATTTAAAGCTTAAGTTTCTGTATTGATGTGCTGTAATAACATCTTTACAAGAGCGATATGAAATAAAACTCAGCACTAGAAAGAAGATGCAACTGTTATGCATCTTTTTTTCTGCCAAAGTGATGGTCTCCTGTCCACCAAACACACAAAAACACATAAAAACACAAGTGCAGATTCACATGAAAAAGCATCAGTTCCCCTCTGAACAGCTTTTCTTGTTTCTTGAGTCTATCTGGTGGCAGCATACACAACATTTGGCTCCACCGCTCTTTGTTTTTGCTTTTTGACAGAAAGTCACTGCTGCATAGTTCAGGTCATCAGAGCCCAGATTCTGTAAATAAAAGTATTACAGTCAGTCACCTTAACAAGTGGAAATGAAGAGAAAAACAAAACAATGGCTGGACATGATCTTAAATTATAAAACAAATACAAGTAAATTATCAAACTTTACTTGTTAAGTAAATGATAAAACATGATTCACCTCACTCTGTTGTCGATTCTTTTCTTCTTTAGCTGCCAAATGAAAGAGACAATGGATCTAATCAGTTAATTGACCGTCATTATTCTAAAACTTTACTGTTACTCTGTTTTGGCAAACATGAAATTTAGTAGTCTTCTAAAATATTCACACAACTTTAAAGAATTTGTGAAAAAAAACTATAAACCAAATACAAGATCGAAACATTACCTCTCTGAAGTTTTCTGTTTTTAACAACCAGACCAATGATGACCGTAGTGTGGAGAACAAACAGACTGCCCAAGATCACCAAGATCACACCCATCAGCTTTGTTGTTGCATCCGACTCTGCCACAAGAAAGATCTTTAATCAGACCGTTTCTCCTTTTCTAGCTAAAAATGACTAACATTAAAATGGACAAATGAATTTTGCACAATGAAATCTATAAGAGACTCTTACGTTTAGACTTTCTGTCAATGTCATCATATGATTCATCATCACTTTTAATGAAATGAAGATACATTTTATTTTTATTTTGCTTTAAAAATGTGCATCAATATCTTGTTCTGACAATAATTAAATAGCCACATATAGAAAGACATAAAAGAAGAATATACATTTCATAACATCTTACCTTCAACATTTAAATGTATGACACTTAAAAATGTCTGTCCGTTAATGTAAAATCCACAGAAATAAACCCCTGAGTCAGATAAATCCACTTCCTTAATGTTGAGAGAGGTTGTGGAAATGTTGGAGCTCATTTGAAATTTTCCATTTTGAACTCCATCACAGTATTGAACAGTAGTTTTAGAGCTGATCATAGATGAGATACAGCTGGCTTTGGTTCTGTTGACCAGTCTGAACCAGGATGTTGTTGCTTGAACTTTTTTAATGTTGGTGCACTGCAGTGTGACTTCTTCACCAGACTGGACGTCCACAGTGTGAGACTCAGAAAGTGAGACAGAGATCCAGCCTGAAATACACAGCAGAGACAACAAGAGATTTAGTTGTTATAGGAAGAAAAACAAAACCTCTTAATAAATTGAATAATGAGCAAAAACCATTAAATTCTGGCATCAATGAAGTTGAGAGAAATGTAGTGGCAGTACTTACTGATGCTGCAGAGAATGAAAGCTGTTATCAAGGTAAGGTTCATCATGGTGCGTATGATTGTAGCTCAGCAATGTGTGTAATCAAACTGTGCTCCAGGAAGGGTGCTCTCAACTTAAGAGGTGGGGCCATTTTTTCTTGCTCATACAGTTGCGTAAACTGTCCACATGAATGTTTTCTGTGAAACGAGTGTTGATGCCAAATGATCGTCTGAACGGATACGAGATGGTTATCCTAAAGGTTATTTTAGCTGCATAATGTTCAAACCAAAGTTAAAGAATGATAGAATTTACACACACACACCCCTCCCTAATCTGAACAAACCCCGGTGAAACCCAAATATAGCAACAGCTAGCCAGCTAAGGAGACACAATATACAGGTTTGGATTTACCCAAAGGTGTTTTCCTCCTTTCATTGAAAAGGCTGAAGCCACAGCAAAGCTAACACACCTGGAGCAATCTGTCTCTCTACTGAATGCACACAGACATTATGTTGATCCTCCATCCAATTCTTTGTAAGACAGCAATCCCACCTTCCTATGTAGGAGTAAAAAGAGCATCACTGGGATTAGTAACTGTGTCAATACTGAATTTAAAAACTGAATCCCTTACATTACTTGTAAGAGATTTGAAACTACTCATTAATGAAAAATGTATCACATCAGTGTAATGTGCTCTGGTTAAAACATTGATCAAGAATGTTGTTGGATTTGTTCTGTGTCAGCTGTCAACTGATCTTTGTGTGACTCAATACTAGTAAAACCTCACAATATGTCAATAATGTGTATAGACCAGAGGCAGACTGAACACCACTGGATGTCATGTAGGCAGCTATACTGGAAACATCTACAATGTCCAGATGATGGGGCGGCTGTGGCTCAGGAGGTAGAGCGGGTCATCCACTCATCGGAAGATCGGCGGTTCGATTCCCGGCTCCTCCAGTCCACATGCTGATGTGTCCTTGGCCACGATACTTAACCCCTCAGTGTATGAATGTGTGTGAATGGTTAGTTTCCTCTGATGGGCAGGTTGGGACCTTGTATGGTAACCCCTGTACCCATTCAGCTTATGAATGTGTGTGAATGGGTGAATGTGATTTGTAGTGTAAAAGCGCTTTGAGTGGTCAGAAGACTAGAAAGGTGCTATACAAGTACAGTCCATTTACCATTTACCATGATCAGCTGTCGTCCTCTAGAACCTCAACAGTGAGGCTCAGCTAAGTGATGTACTGCTGTGAATATGTATGTAATGGAATCACTGATCTTCACACACACTCACTAAAGAATATCATAGTAAAACAAGCTATATTTGGAAGATGCTTAATAATTATGTCTCCATAAGCCTACAGCTTGACATATATATCAGGTATGAATGTGGGAACTGATGAAAGGTGAATTAAAAAAATCATATGCCAATAAGCAGAACTTTATTTCAGATACCTGGAAAAAGAGGGACGAGTGTTTAACCAGTTCCTCCACATGGTACCTGAGAAAAACTTGATGCTGCCAGTCTTCCTTTGAATTTGACGTACCAAATGAATCACTGTGTCACGCACACCTGACATGCACCTTGTCTTGAGAGGATCTGTGTGCATTGATTGAAAAAAATGCAATTTGTATTTTCTGTACCTGGGCAGGTCTTAATCTATCTGGACAGGTCTTAATCTATCTGGACAGGTCTTAATCTATCTGGGCAGGTCTTAATCTATCTGGACAGGCTGCCCAAGTAGAGAGAAACACTGATGTACAGTCTGGAGCAGAGTGAATGTTTTCACATGAGGCTGTCAGTGTCAAACTGTGTCACAAGTTGCTTATAGATCATGTGAAGATAAAACAGTGGTGCAAGTTTGTCAGAAGTGTTAAGATACATATACAGATATGTCACTAATACAGACAGGGCTGTTTGTCACCACAGTGTAAAGTGCAACAAGGGGCAGGTGGGAGCCACATATAATTATATTTATAAATACGACCTTTTAAAATACATATTTGAATTCAGACATTTAGTACATCAACATCAGTTTAAATATCCAGTTTTCACTTTGATGGTTGTAAGTTTTGCAAAAAGGTTTTTATAAATGTTCTGTAGAAGCTGATCATTTAGTCTACTTGACAGCAGAAAGTCACACAGTTAACTACACAGTTAACTACACAGTTAACTACACAGTTAACTACACAGTTTTGACTGAACAGGTCTCTTGACTTTCAGGTCAGTTGTGCTCTGACTACACTGTGATATTATGTGTACCTCACTCACTCCTCCACTGTTGCCTCTAACTCTCTCTATAAGAGAATGTGGACAGTCATCAATGTCCTTACTGGCTCCTCCTCCCTCAAACACCAATCATATTGTTTTGCTGTCAGATCTCCATCTGAGGCAGATAAAATAATCAAGAAAGAGACTTTGAGAGAGATGAGAATGAAAACATTTAGCTCACTTTATTTATTTGCAGAAATAACAAAACACACACAAACAATACATTAAAGAATTAAAAATGATTCTCATCAGGTGCTTAACTCAACAACACACAACACAATTTTGTATGAATAAAACTTGTTTAGATGATTTGACATCATTTTTGGATAAGTTGATGGTGTGTATCGCTACCCTCACAATACTCCAGCAGCAGATTAATGAAGCATTAGTTTCACTCTGAGCTGTTGCTGTTGTTTCTTCTTGTCTGTCTGCTGGCAGCATAAATAACATGAGTGTCCACTTCTCTCTGTGATGCAGGCCTCCTGCTTCTTATTGTTGTTGAATACAAAGTCAGTGCTGTGTCCTTCAGCTGATCAGAGTCCAGATTCTGTAAATAAAAGTACATGCAGTTCTACATGTCAAATAGCTGAGTTTGTGAGAAAAACACTATTGACTTGTGATGATTCTACAACCTTTGAAATGATCAAACACAAAAGTGGATTTACCTTGTTCACTAGTGAATTCTGCCCTTCAGTGGCAGCTGAGTGACAGAGACAATACATCTGATCAGTTAATAGAAAGTTTGCTGTCATCACATTCTGGCTACGAGAAATATTCTATTTTTTCATCATACTGACACTATTGAACATTTCCATAAGTGTTTAGTTTGAGTAATTCTCATAAAGTACCTGTCTTAAGTTTCCTGACTTTAACCAGCAGACCAATGATGACCATTACAAGGAAAACAGTCAGACCAGCCAGGATCACACTCGTCAATTTTGTTGTTGCATCAGACTCTTCCACAAGAAAGATCATTAAATCAGACTGTTTCCCCTTTTCTAGCTAAAAATGACTAACATTAAAATGGACAAATGAATTTTGCACAATGAAATCTATAAGAGACTCTTACGTTTACACTTTCTGTCAATGTCATCATATGATTCATCATCACTGCCTTTTAATGAAATGAAGATACATTTTATTTTTATTTAGTTTTAAAAATGTGCATCAATATCTTGTTCTGACAATAATTAAATAGCCACATATAGAAAGACATAAGAGAAAAATATAAATTTCATAACATCTTACCTTCAACATTTAAATGTATGACACTTAAAAATGTCTGTCCGTAAATGTAAAATCCACAGAAATAAACCCCTGAGTCAGATAAATCCACTTTCTTAATGTTGAGGGAGACTGTGGAAATGTTGGAGCTCATTTGAAATTTTCCATTTATAAATCCATCACAGTATTTAACAGTTTCAGAGCTGATCATAGTTGAGATACAGCTGGCTTTGGTTCTGTTGACCAGTCTGAACCAGGATATTGTTGCTTGACCTTTGTAAATTTTGGTGCACTGCAGTGTGACATTTTCACCAGACTGGACCTCCACAGTGTGAGACTCAGAAAGTGAGACAGAGATCCAGCCTGAAACACACAGCAGAGACAACAAGAGATTTAGTTGTTATAGGAAGAAAAACAAAACCTCTTAATAAATTGAATAATGAGCAAAAACCATTAAATTCTGGCATCAATGAAGTTGAGAGAAATGTAGTGGCAGTACTTACTGATGCTGCAGAGAATGAAAGCTGTTATCAAGGTAAGGTTCATCATGGTGCGTATGATTGTAGCTCAGCAATGTGTGTAATCAAACTGTGCTCCAGGAAGGGTGCTCTCAACTTAAGAGGTGGGGCCATTTTTTCTTGCTCATACAGTTGCGTAAACTGTCCACATGAATGCTTTCTGTAAAACGAGTGTTGATGCCAAATGATCGTCTGAACGGATACAAGATGGTTATCCTAAAGGTTATTTTAGCTGCATAGTGTTCAAACCAAAGTTAAAGAATGATAGACAGTCACATGTTAAAGAGTTCCTGGTCACTCTGATATTGAGTGACCAGCTTGCACACCAGCGTGCAAGCTGCAGAATATGAGATAATAGTCTTCATGTGTAGAACAAAGTGCTTTATGTCTAGTTGCTCATCAGATACATTGAGGAAACAAAGAGGCCCAGATGGAAAAAACATAAAGATAAGTGGAATTTAAAATCATCTGATGAATGAAAGATGCAGGTTTTATCAACCACTTTTGTTGACGTGTCTGTATTAGAAGCTTTAATTAACATTCTTACTTTTTGTAAGTGAGGAACTTGCAGTTTTCTTTATGTTTACAGCTGCAGACAGTTGACTTGAGTGCTTTACAATACAGATGCTGGTCATGTGTTGTGATTTACTTAATTTTTAAAAACGTATACGCTCTAGTGAGTGGATGTGAAGATCTGTGATTCCATTACATACTCATACGTATTCACAGCAGTTGATCACTTCGCTGAGCCTCAATAGTTATTCATAAACCTTTGTTTGACTAGTTTATTTCTGAACCCGCCCATCACACGCCGCGCCACCCACCACTACAAGTAAGTTCTCAACCTGTAGGAAACACTGTACATGTTGAAGACATGACAGATCACAGCAAAGACCCAGCAGATGCAGCTCCTGTCCATCTTCACTGTGATCTGTACTCAGTCTTCCTCAACGCAGCTGCCAACATGTTTCTTGAAAATATCAACGACTCGTTACTTATTACTCATTGAAATGGTAATCACATTACTTTTGTACCTTCTCAACAGTAGAAAGAAATGACTTATATTACAGTTTTCAACTGCTTATATGGATCAAAAAGCTCAGGACAGAATCATTCCTATACAAATGCTGGTTAAAACATTCATGAATGTGGCAACTGTTGCAAGGTGAATTAAAAAAATCATATGTCAATTATCAGAACTTTATTTCAGATACCTGGAAAAAGAGGGACGAGTGTTTAACCAGTTCCTCCACATGGTACCTCAGAAAAACTTAATGCTGCCAGTCTTCCTTTGAATTTGACGTACCAAATGAATCACTGTGTCACGCACACCTGACATGCACCTTGTCTTGAGAGGATCTGTGTGCATTGATTGAAAAAAAAATGCAATTTGTATTTTCTGTACCTGGGCAGGTCTTAATCTATCTGGGCAGGTCTTAATCTATCTGGACAGGTCTTAATCTATCTGGACAGGTCTTAATCTATCTGGACAGGTCTTAATCTATCTGGACAGGCTGCCCAAGTAGAGAGAAACACTGATGTGCAGTCTGGAGCAGAGTGAATGTTTTCACATGAGGCTGTCAGTGTCAAACTGTGTCACAAGTTGCTTATAGATCATGTGAAGATAAAACAGTGGTGCAAGATTGTCAGAAGTGTTAAGATACATATACAGATATGTCACTAATACAGACAGGGCTGTTTGTCACCACAGTGTAAAGTGCAACAAGGGCATATTGACAGCAGAAAGTCACACAGTTAACTACACAGTTAACTACACAGTTAACTACACAGTTAACTACACAGTTAACTACACAGTTTTGACTGAACAGGTCTCTTGACTTTCAGGTCAGTTGTGCTCTGACTACACTGTGATATTATGTGTACCTCACTCACTCCTCCACTGTTGCATCTAACTCTCTCTATAAGAGAATGTGGACAATCATCAGTGTTCTCACTGGCTCCTCCTCCATCAAACATAAATCACATGTTTTTACAAAATAAACTTTGACTGTGAGAAAGAAAATGCTGAGAATTAAAGCTCTGCAGTAGGACAGTGATTGAAAATGATCTTTATTGCAAAATGAGATTTTTTTTGTTGTCAAGAGATGTTATTCCTCTCAGCAACAACAACACACAAAAGCCCCAAAGCAGATTAATATGATGAATCATCAGTTCCAGTTGTTTCCTGAGTCTATCTGGTGGCAGCATACACTACATTTGGCTCCACCACCTTTCTTTTTGCTTTTGCTTGAAATGTGACTGCAGCGTAGTTCAGCTCATCAGAGACCTGATTCTGTAAAAAGAGTATTTACAGTCTTAATGTGGTGACTTGACAAGATTGAAATAAAATACAATATAGATCCTGGTTCTTTGAGGCCGATACCAATATTGATATTTGGCCAATTGTCATGAACACAATGATGCCTTGATTTTTTTTTTTAAAATGATTGTGACATTTAGTGAAGATGTGTATGAAGGAAAACATTTTACAGTTGAAACATAAACTTGTTCGTGCTCTCTGATGGACACATTATGTAAAGAAGACACTGTTTCTAAATGACACATATCTTTGGCATTTTTATATTTGAATTTCTTGCTTATTTTGCTTATTTCTTACTCATCAGCCAACATAAACTGTGATACTGCAACAAGATCATTTCAGCTAATAGGTCTGGCTGTTTCTTGGTCTGTCATACAATATATCAAAGTAAATGTAAAAGTAGGATTCACCTCACTTGGTTGTGGATTCTGCTCTTCTTCAGCTAAGTGACAGAGACAATTACATCTGATCAGTTATTTGACAGTCATTGTTCTAAAATATTGCTGTTATTACATTTTTCAAGCAAGACGTTTCATATATTTCCTCCATATTGTCAACACTTGAAGAGAATGTCCAGTAGCAACAAAACCAATTATAAGACACACACAGTAACTTTGCAAAAGTACCTGTCTTAAGTTTCCTGATTTTAAGCAGCAGACCAATGATGACCATTACAAGGAAAACAGTCAGACCAGCCAGGATCACACTCGTCAACTTTGTTATTCCATCAGACTCACACTCACATTCTACAAGAAAGATCATTAAATCAGACTAAATTACTACCAGAAGTGACTTGAGATGAAAAACAAATCAAGCAGAGATGTTTCATTTACAAATGTTTGATAATCTGCATTTCTACATCTGCAAATCTTACTTTTAGATGTGTCGTCCACGTCATCATGTGATCCATCATCACTGCCTTTTAATGAAATGAAGATACATTTAGTCTTTATTTTGTTTTGACAGATTTCACAATCATTGTTTGGTAATGTTTAAACTGTCACTTTGTTGCATATGCAGATATTAGATAATCATTATGAAATATATTAACAATATAAACATAAATGACCAAACAAAACACAAGACTTAACAATAATCTTACCTTTAACTTTTAAATGTATCTCACTGAAAAGTAGACGTCCACTTGTGTAGAATCCACAGAAATACAGTCCGGAGTCTGATGAATCCACTTGTGTGATGTTCAGAGAGACAGTAGAGATGTTGGATCTCATTTCAAATTTTCCCTTCTGAAAGCCATCGCAGAGTTCAGCTTTGCTGTCAGACCTGATCTTAACAGAGATACAGTAGATCTTGGTTCTGTTGACAAGTCTCAGCCAGAAAGTTATAGACTCATGTTTTTTGATGCACTGCAGTGTGACTGCTTGACCAGACTGGACCTCCACAACCTGAGACTCAGACACTGAGACAGAGATCCAGCCTGAAACACACAGCAGAGACAAGTTGTTACAGGAAGATAAACGATACCTCTTAATGAATTTAACAGTGAGTATATAAGTTTCAATTGTGTCGGCTGAACATAGAATAACAACATTTGTAATGAAGTTGAGACTAATTCAAAGCCAATACTCACTAATGCTGCAGAGACTTAAAGCAGTTATCAAGGTAAAGGTCCTCATGGTGTGTATGACTGAAGCTCTGCAATGTCCGTACTTGATGTGTGACCCAGGAAGGTTGATCTCAACATAAAGAGGCGGGCTGTTTTCTTGTTGCTTGTCCTGTTCCTCAAACTGACATTAATGCTTTCAGGAAAAGCATCTTGATGCAGATGTTTGGCCTCAATGAGAACGAGACAAAGTTATTTTTCAGACAATGTGATTTAATAATAAATAATCTTCAAGCCAAATTACATACAATATAGTGAACAAAGATATACTGAATAAGAGTGTTTCCCCTAGGTTGATTGCTTTGGGGCGGTGGGGGGTGAAGGGTTGTGATGGCTGATGAAAAACTCAGAAGACACATTTCCACGACAACGATTTGGAAGACGAGTCTTTTCTTTGTCTTGAGAAGCTGCAGCATTTATTTATTTACTGCCAGACTGACAAGTTACTGCTAACCTTTTCATCTGCTCCGCTCGCATTCACCGTCACTTTTCTGCCTCTCTCTCTCTGCACTCGCTCAAGTACACACGTTCATTTACACACTCACCACACACACACATTACACACTGCCCTATTCCTAAACAGAGCTACACTACGGCAGTGTGTCGCTGCTGAATGAATATTGGGGAAACACTGAGATATTTACCTCAATATCCAGTTTCTTGCTGTTTGTGTTTTTTCTATTATATCATTACACATTATAGCTGCTCCAAGACTAAACAGTGAGTGCTGACATGCTCTCCATGTTGTTGTTATCTCTGATTTCTTCTCAGAGCTGAATACAAACCTTGAGTGCACTTATCATTGTTCTTTTTTTTTTTTAATATTCTCATTCAACATTTCTTCTTTTACTGTCATTAATATTGTTGTTCTGTAACCTGTGAAACTAATTGTGGCCTAAACATTGTCAGTCATGTTCTAATGAAATAAACAATAAAAAGATTGGGAGCAAGAAAATCCTGAGAACATTTTTCAGGACCCGTTATTGTCGAGTGCTTTCATCTAAATTTCACAAAGTACATGCTTCATATCTGGTTGTGTAAATATGAGTTTGTATATTTCAACAAGTGTGAAAGAAACTGTGAAGGTCAATTAGTCAGTTTGTATAAAGTAATGAGTGGAGTAGTGAAATATTGTCAGGAGTTGATATATACTGGTAACTTTTAACTAGACTTGGATGTTTGTGGTTATGGCTGAAAACCAGTCTTCCTGTGGTTTAGACTTTACTGTTGCTGTTTGTCGTCTGCTGGTTATTTCTACACTTTGTTTCTCCAAAACATCTGTACAAATACAGCTGCAGATTGTGTTTTATCCTCACGAGCAAAGCAACAAGGCCAGTGTCACTTTTTCTTTTTAGACTTTCTCACAGATTTGTGAGTTCAGAAGCATCATAATGTGTTCAGACCACACTGTGTTGTCTCCACTGTGAAAGACTTCAACTCTCTCTATACTCTGTGTAGTCATCAGTGTCCAAAGGACAAGATAATAGCAAGATTTTTGACAAGTGAAGGGAAAAATAAAAAGGCAACAAAACTCATCATTAACAAGCCGAAGTGCAGCTTCATGCTGTCTGTTGTGGCCTCTCTGCTCTGCATGTGTGTGTGTGTCGCTCAAACGAAACACAGCAGAGAAGAGAGATGGAGAAGCATCAGAGACTCTGAAGCACATAAAAAAACACAGCAATGTAACCTGTTCATTACATTTTTATAGTGTTCTGACCTCACACCCTGCGTGCTGTTATTGGCTGGGGGCTACACACCCACTGCCCAAAGGCTGACGCCCAGAAGAATTCACACACCTCCACTGGGTCATAAGTGATGATTGAGAGTCATTACTTTAGTATGAGTCTATACATTGTTTGTTTTAGGAAAATCCTGCATAATATGCCTTTAAATATGTTGCACTGACTATTACTGGATATTTGATTATGGAGAATCAACAAAAATACAACCCAGTGTCAGATAGATTCATAAGCCTGATTTTGAAAAATCAAATGTAGATATTGAATGCCATTTCAAATGTTCCTTTTTGAACCCCATTACAGAAAGAAGCAGGCTCAATATAATTGTACAGAGAGGAAATACAACAGGGCTTGTTTCTGTTGACCAGTCTAAACCAGAATATCTGAGAGGAAGAAGTGGAAAAGTTGGAGCACAGCAGAGAGTCTTCTTCACCAAGCTGGACCTCCACAGTCTGAAACTCAGAGGCTGAGCTGATATAGGAAGAAAAAACACAACCTAAATTCAGCACTTTCTAGCAACATTAGATAGTAAATAGCTCTCTCAATGTTGTACTTAAATAGTTCAGTTACTGTGGTCTGTAAAGAACGTGACGGTTTGAGATGAGATGGATTTATACTTGATGGTATTTTAACTGATTAAATCTCAACAGATACATCACCAAAATATCTTCACATTAAGAAGAAAACAAGTTGTGTGAAAGAGGAACAGTTTTAATTGCATGTGGTTTTACAGCAGAGAGCTAAAGGCCAGTCTTGCTGTGGTTTTGTTTTGGCTGGTTCACACTTTTACCACAATGGAAAATGACAGGGGCAGGGTGCACAAGACTTGTTACATGTCTGCACAGTTACTATACTTATTCACTGTGTCAGTACATAATGGAGACATTTCTAAAATGTAGAAATAATAATATATTGAGCCAAATAGAGGAAAATATAGTCTTGTTGAGATTGTTTGTACATTAGTAGAGATCAAGAGGTTAAACAAATTTAGTTTCATGACCCATGATGTTCACTTGAGACCACACTGTGCTGTACTTCCTGTCAAACAAGTGACGTTTACCTCACTCACTCCTCCCTTCTTGCAGACCATCTGACTCTCCCTATAAGGAGATTTGACAGTCATCAGTGTCCTTTTCTGGCTCCTCCTCCATCAAACATCTACATGCTCTCGTTTCTCTCAGATTAGGATCAGAGGCAGACAGAATAAGAAAGACTTTAACAGAGAAGGATTGAAAGAAACACAAGCAATAAAATGCAAACTTTTAATTTATTGCTCATTTTTCACAGTGACTCCTTCCACCCACTGCCCACACACAAACACACATCAGATTACTGTGATAAAGCATCAGTTCCTCTCTGAGTTTATCTGCTGGCAGCACAAGTTCTCACCTTTTTTCTTTTTTCTGTCTGAAGAATAAGATGAAGACAAACAAGATAAAAAGACACTGAGACTGAGAGCAAGAGAGAAAGAAGCACGAGAGAATCAAAACTCAACCAGAACATAATTAAAATGAGATTCTAGACAAAGTGATGTCAACTGCTCCTACTTACCACTCACATATGAAAACACATCAGCCAATTACAGGCCTGGAATTAAGTCATTTTTAGGGCAAGGCCACTTTGGCCTTTGATAATTACAAATTTATTGGGGCATTGCAAGGTCAAAACCAATAGTGCAACAACAATAAGTGATAATTATATTGTGTAAAGATAAAACAGTACACAGTCAACAATTAGTAGTCAGTGAATTGAAAAACAGTATTGAGTTTATTAAAACTGTACACTGAATGTTTGACTTTTCCACAAAATGCTGCCTGATTGATTTTTTAAAAATGTGAACATTTCATTATATTAATTGCTATTGTTATATTTTAATGATAAAATTAAGTCTATAAATGGGCTAAGGGTGATGAAAATGAATCTGAACAAGTTTCCACACGTGTGCAACTATTAGCATTTGAGTCTGAGATCATAGCAGCAGTCACAAAAATGACTTAAAACCATAGACTGTATAAAAATGCTTAAAACACTTTTTTAAACGTTAAACATTAAACACACTGATGAGAAACGTCTCAAGGAGAGACTCGAATGAGAGCTGCCAGTCATGTAACAGCCGGCAGACTCTGCTGATCTGACTGAGAAGTGACCGTCTGCTTACAGAGAAACGTGTGTGTGTGTGTGTGTGTGTGTGTGTGTGTGTGTTAATGTTGCATCACACTGAAAAAGTAGCAACCCGTCAGATCTCACAGCAAGTTACAAACTCTATGTATGTTCATAGTTAGCCAACAGCAATATCCTGGTTAGGATGTCAACGGTTAACTGCTGAGAATATTTTTAACTGGTTATGCATGTCGGTCTACAGGTTCATTTACATACACACTGCACTTGTGGCTTGTTCACAACATCAGATATTCTTTTTCAATGGATAAAGTACCAATGTAAAACTGACTTCTACACAGAGTGTTGCATTATGGGCTGTTTGTAACATTAATGTTGCTAGGCTAGCGATTGTCTTAAAGTCTGTTTATAGTGAGTGTGTTGGAGTCAATCAGCACTAAAAGTGTTTCGCTAGTCCAGTTTAACCTGCTGGAGTTCTGAAGGATCATGGAATGTGTTTTTCTGCCACGGAGGAAATAAATTCATGATGAGTGAAAATGAGTGAAGCATCTTCCGACGTCTCTACTACTACTACAAGCTGCCAGATGCCACTGTCACAGACAGTCTTATTAATAGTAACTGCCAGAGAAAATCATTTTGACCGCTTCCAAGAGCCTGGCAGGAGAGTGTGTGACTAACTTTAAAACACAACGTGTATGAATACTTACACTGTACAGTGTTTAGCTGCCTGTGCTTATCACATAATGTTTTAGCTAATGTAAGCTAAAGGGTTAGCTGTTAATGTTTATGTTGACATTACACATATATTTGCGGGATGGGAGAAATCTTGCGCCACTGTTGATGTCCAGCATGATGATTGAGACACTGGGAAACATTGAGAGTGTTTATTTGCTGTGTCACATGTAGTTTTGAATGAGGAAGTACGCAACTTTCTTTTAAGGGAACAATGGCCAGTTCAAAACAGGGCACGCTAAACTGGCCATGGGGGTAGTTAATTTTAGAAGGGGCATTACGGCCACAGTCTGGGGCATCCACGGCACTGGTTGTTTGGCCGTGGCATAATTCCTGCCCTGCAATTATTATGACAAAGCATATTCTAAACTCACACATCCAGTAGCTTCCTGAATCTGGTGGCAGCAGCAAACACAACATTCAGCTCCAGCTCTCTCTCTGATGCAGACCTGCAATTTTTCTTTTGTCTTTGGATGGGCTACATAGTTCAGGTCATCTGAGCTCACATTTTGTACATAAGAGTTCACACAGTCATGTGTTGTATCTTAGATGCTGTAGCTGAGTTTGTCAGGTATCATCCTTAATTCTGTGCGTAATTAAAGTTTTTTTAAAATGTCTTTCTTCCAAACAAGTAGGCTAAATCTTGTAATTCAGTCACATTAAAGTTATAATACTATTGTTTTGTCCAATAGCCATTCAATGTATTTCTATTCAGTAATGATCTCTCAGTATAGTAGTTATGCTTCACTCCTGCAGCTTCTACTGTTGTTGTGTATCGGAAGGTGCATTATTGCTCAAATACCAACAGAAAGATGAGAAAAAGGAATTAAAAGTTGATCATAACTTTGTATCATTCAAGTTGTCATTTGTTATTGATTACTAGGACTGTTTTCTGCTCCTGTTATGAGATGTTGAGTCATGGAGGGATTTTCTTATGAATGTTAACAATCTCCTGTTTCCTGCCATTGTGTTTTTGATCCTAATGTTAATGCATTATAACAAGACTACCAGAAGACAAAACACAAGACAACAACAAAACATTTTCATCTTTGTGGATACAGAATACAGGTCACTGTTTCCAGTTAGCATTTTCTGATATCTGATATCTATCTGGGCAGGTCTTAATCTATCTGGGCAGGTCTTAATCTATCTGGACAGGCTGCTCAAGTAGAGAGAAACACTGATGTACAGTCTGGAGCAGAGTGAATGTTTTCACATGAGGCTGTCAGTGTCAAACTGTGTCACAAGTTGCTTATAGATCATGTGAAGATAAAACAGTGGTGCAAGTTTGTCAGAAGTGTTAAGATACATATACAGATATGTCACTAATACAGACAGGGCTGTTTGTCACCACAGTGTAAAATGCAACAAGGGGCAGGTGGGAGCCACATATAATTATATTTAGAAATACGACCTTTTAAAATACATATTTGAATTCAGACATTTAGTACATCAACATCAGTTTAAATATCCAGTTTTCACTTTGATGGTTGTAAGTTTTGCAAAAAGGTTTTTATAAATGTTCTGTAGAAGCTGATCATTTAGTCTACTTGACAGCAGAAAGTCACACAGTTAACTACACAGTTAACTACACAGTTAAATACACAGTTAAATACACAGTTTTGACTGAACAGGTCTCTTGACTTTCAGGTCAGTTGTGCTCTGACTACACTGTGATATTATGTGTACCTCACTCACTCCTCCACTGTTGCCTCTAACTCTCTCTATAAGAGAATGTGGACAGTCATCAATGTCCTTACTGGCTCCTCCTCCCTCAAACACCAATCATATTGTTTTGCTGTCAGATCTCCATCTGAGGCAGATAAAATAATCAAGAAAGAGACTTTGAGAGAGATGAGAATGAAAACATTTAGCTCACTTTATTTATTTGCGCAAATAACAAAACACACACAAACAATACATTAAAGAATTAAAAATGATTTTCATCAGGTGCTTAACTCAACAACACACAACACAATTTTGTATGAATAAAACTTGTTTAGATGATTTGACATCATTTTTGGATAAGTTGATGGTGTGTATCGCTACCCTCACAATACTCCAGCAGCAGATTAATGAAGCATTAGTTTCACTCTGAGCTGTTGCTGTTGTTTCTTCTTGTCTGTCTGCTGGCAGCATAAATAACATGAGTGTCCACTTCTCTCTGTGATGCAGGCCTCCTGCTTCTTATTGTTGTTGAATACAAAGTCAGTGCTGTGTCCTTCAGCTGATCAGAGTCCAGATTCTGTAAATAAAAGTACATGCAGTTCTACATGTCAAATAGCTGAGTTTGTGAGAAAAACACTATTGACTTGTGATGATTCTACAACCTTTGAAATGATAAAACACAAAAGTGGATTTACCTTGTTCACTAGTGAATTCTGCCCTTCAGTGGCAGCTGAGTGACAGAGACAATACATCTGATCAGTTAATAGAAAGTTTGCTGTCATCACATTTTGGCTACAAGAAATGTTCTATTTTTTCATCATACTGACACTATTGAACATTTCCATAAGTGTTTAGTTTGAGTAATTCTCATAAAGTACCTGTCTTAAGTTTCCTGACTTTAACCAGCAGACCAATGATGACCATTACAAGGAAAACAGTCAGACCAGCCAGGATCACACTCGTCAACTTTGTTGTTGCATCAGACTCTGCCACAAGAAAGATCTTTAATCAGACTGTTTCCCCTTTTCTAGCTAAAAATGACGAACATTAAAATGGACAAAACTGAATTTTTCCACAATGAAATCTATAAGAGACTCTTACGTTTAGACTTTCTGCCAATGTCATCATATGATTCATCATCACTGCCTTTTAATGAAATGAAGATACATTTAGTCTTGATTTTGAGAGATTTGCATCACAATCATTGTTTGGTAATGTTTAAACTGCCACTTTGTTGCATATGTAGATATTAGATAATAATGATGAAATATATTAACAATATAAACATAAATGACCAAACAAAATACAAGACTTAACATTAATCTTACCTTTAACTTTTAAATGTATGTCACTGAAAAGTATACGTCCACTTATGTAGAATCCACAGAAATACAGTCCAGAGTCTGATGAATCCACTTGTTTGATTTTAAGAAAGACGGTAGAGATGTTTGATCTCATTTCAAATTTTCCCTTCTGAAAGCCATCACCGAATACAACTTCACTGTTAGACCTGATCATAACAGAGATACAGTAGATCTTGGTTCTGTTGACAAGTCTCAACCAGAAAGTTACAGACTCATGTTTTTTGATGCACTGCAGTGTGACTTCTTGACCAGACTGGACCTCCACAACCTGAGACTCAGACACTGAGACAGAGATCCAGCCTGAAACACACAGCAGAGACAAGTTGTTACAGGAAGATAAACGATACCTCTTAATGAATTTAACAGTGAGTATATAAGTTTCAATTGTGTCGGCTAAACATAGAATAACAACATTTGTAATGAAGTTGAGACTAATTCAAAGCCAATACTCACTAATGCTGCAGAGACTTAAAGCAGTTATCAAGGTAAAGGTCTTCATGGTGCGTATGACTGAAGCTCTGCAATGTCCGTACTTGATGTGTGACCCAGGAAGGTTGATCTCAACATAAAGAGGCGGGCTGTTTTCTTGTTGCTTGTCTTGTTCCTCAAACTGACATTAATGCTTTCAGGAAAAACATCTTGATGCAGATGTTTGGCCTCAATGAGAACGAGACAAAGTTATTTTTCAGACAATGTGATTTAATAATAAATAATCTTCAAGCCAAATTACATACAATATAGTGAAGAAAGATATATTGAATAAGAGTGTTTCCCCTAGGTTGATTGCTTTGGGGCGGTGGGGGGTGAAGGGTTGTGATGGCTGATGAAAAACTCAGAAGACACATTTCCACGACAACGATTTGGAAGACGAGTCTTTTCTTTGTCTTGAGAAGCTGCAGCATTTATTTATTTACTGCCAGACTGACAAGTTACTGCTAACCTTTTCATCTGCTCCGCTCGCATTCACCGTCACTTTTCTGCCTCTCTCTCTCTGCACTCGCTCAAGTACACACGCTCATTTACACACTCACCACACACACACACACATTACACACTGCCCTATTCCTAAACAGAGCTACACTACGGCAGTGTGGCACTGCTGAATGAATATTGGGGAAACACTGAGATATTTACCTCAATATCCAGTTTCTTGCTGTTTGTGTTTTTTCTATTATATCATTACACATTATAGCTGCTCCAAGACTAAACAGTGAGTGTTGACATGCTCTCCATGTTGTTGTTATCTCTGATTTCTTCTCAGAGCTGAATACAAACCTTGAGTGCACTTATCATTTTTAATTGTTTTTAATATTCTCATTCAACATTTCTTCTTTTACTGTCATTAATATTGTTGTTCTGTAACCTGTGAAACTAACTGTGGCCTAAACATTGTCAGTCATGTTCTAATGAAATAAACAATAAAAAGATTGGGAGCAAGAAAATCCTGAGAACATTTTTCAGGACCCGTTATTGTCGAGTGCTTTCATCTAAATTTCACAAAGTACATGCTTCATATCTGGTTGTGTAAATATGAGTTTGTATATTTCAACAAGTCTGAAAGAAACTGTGAAGGTCAATTAGTCAGTTTGTATAAAGTAATGAGTGGAGTAGTGAAATATTGTCAGGAGTTGATATATACTGGTAACTTTTAACTAGACTTGGATGTTTGTGGTTATGGCTGAAAACCAGTCTTCCTGTGGTTTAGACTTTACTGTTGCTGTTTGTCGTCTGCTGGTTATTTCTACACTTTGTTTCTCCAAAACATCTGTACAAATACAGCTGCAGATTGTGTTTTATCCTCACGAGCAAAGCAACAAGGCCAGTGTCACTTTTTGTTTTTAGACATTCTCACAGATTTGTGAGTTCAGAAGCATCATAATGTGTTCAGACCACACTGTGTTGTCTCCACTGTGAAAGACTTCAACTCTCTCTATACTCTGTGTAGTCATCAGTGTCCAAAGGACAAGATAATAACAAGATTTTTGACAAGTGAAGGGAAAAATAAAAAAGGCAACAAAACTCATCATTAACAAGCCGAAGTGCAGCTTCATGCTGTCTGTTGTGGCCTCTCTGCTCTGCATGTGTGTGTGTCGCTCAAACGAAACACAGCAGAGAAGAGAGATGGAGAAGCATCGGAGACTCTGAAGCACATAAAAAAACACAGCAATGTAACCTGTTCATTACATTTTTATAGTGTTCTGACCTCACACCCTGCGTGCTGTTATTGGCTGGGGGCTACACACCCACTGCCCAAAGGCTGACGCCCAGAAGAATTCACACACCTCCACTGGGTCATAAGTGATGATTGAGAGTCATTACTTTAGTATGAGTCTATACATTGTTTGTTTTAGGAAAATCCTGCGTAATATGCCTTTAAATATGTTGCACTGACTATTACTGGATATTTGATTATGGAGAATCAACAAAAATACAACCCAGTGTCAGATAGATTCATAAGCCTGATTTTGAAAAATCAAATGTAGATATTGAATGCCATTTCAAATGTTCCTTTTTGAACCCCATTACAGAAAGAAGCAGGCTCAATATAATTGTACAGAGAGGAAATACAACAGGGCTTGTTTCTGTTGACCAGTCTAAACCAGAATATGTGAGAGGAAGAAGTGGAAAAGTTGGAGCACAGCAGAGAGTCTTCTTCACCAAGCTGGACCTCCACAGTCTGAAACTCAGAGGCTGAGCTGATATAGGAAGAAAAAACACAACCTAAATTCAGCACTTTCTAGCAACATTAGATAGTAAATAGCTCTCTCAATGTTGTACTTAAATAGTTCAGTTACTGTGGTCTGTAAAGAACGTGACGGTTTGAGATGAGATGGATTTATACTTGATGGTATTTTAACTGATTACATCTCAACAGATACATCACCAAAATATCTTCACGTTAAGAAGAAAACAAGTTGTGTGAAAGAGGAACAGTTTTAATTGCATGTGGTTTTACAGCAGAGAGCTAAAGGCCAGTCTTGCTGTGGTTTTGTTTTGACTGGTTCACACTTTTACCACAATGGAAAATGACAGGGGCAGGGTGCACAAGACTTGTTACATGTCTGCACAGTTACTATACTTATTCACTGTGTCAGTACATAATGGAGACATTTCTAAAATGTAGAAATAATAATATATTGAACCAAATAGAGGAAAATATAGTCTTGTTGAGATTGTTTGTACATTAGTAGAGATCAAGAGGTTAAACAAATTTAGTTTCATGACCCATGATGTTCACTTGAGACCACACTGTGCTGTACTTCCTGTCAAACAAGTGACGTTTTCCTCACTCACTCCTCCCTTCTTGCAGACCATCTGAATCTCCCTATAAGGAGATTTGACAGTCATCAGTGTCCTTTTCTGGCTCCTCCTCCATCAAACATCTAACATGCTGTCGTTTCTCTCAGATTAGGATCAGAGGCAGACAGAATAAGAAAGACTTTAACAGAGAAGGATTGAAAGAAACACAAGCAATAAAATGCAAACTTTTAATTTATTGCTCATTTTTCACAGTGACTCCTTCCACCCACTGCCCACACACAAACACACATCAGATTACTGTGATAAAGCATCAGTTCCTCTCTGAGTTTATCTGCTGGCAGCACAAGTTCTCACCTTTTTTCTTTTTTCTGTCTGAAGAATAAGATGAAGACAAACAAGATAAAAAGACACTGAGACTGAGAGCAAGAGAGAAAGAAGCACGAGAGAATCAAAACTCAACCAGAACATAATTAAAATGAGATTCTAGACAAAGTGATGTCAACTGCTCCTACTTACCACTCACATATGAAAACACATCAGCCAATTAGAGGCCTGGAATTAAGTCATTTTTAGGGCAAGGCCACTTTGGCCTTTGATAATTACAAATTTATTGGGGCATTGCAAGGTCAAAACCAATGGTGCAACAACAATAAGTGATAATTATATTGTGTAAAGATAAAACAGTACACAGTCAACAATTAGTAGTCAGTGAATTGAAAAACAGTATTGAGTTTATTAAAACTGTGCACTGAATGTTTGACTTTTCCACAAAATGCTGCCTGATTGATTTTTTAAAAATGTGAACAATTCATTATATTAATTGCTATTGTTATATTTTAATGCTAAAATTAAGTCTATAAATGGGCTAAGGGTGATGAAAATGAATCTGAACAAGTTTCCACACGTGTGCAACTATTAGCATTTGAGTCTGAGATCATAGGAGCAGTCACAAAAATGACTTAAAACCATAGACTGTATAAAAATGCTTAAAACACTTTTTTAAACGTTAAACATTAAACACACTGATGAGAAACGTCTCAAGGAGAGACTCGGATGAGAGCTGCCAGTCATGTAACAGCCGGCAGACTCTGCTGATCTGTCTTAACTGAGAAGTGACCGTCTGCTTACAGAGAAATGTGTGTATGTGTGTGTGGGATCATGGAATGTGTTTTTCTGCCACGGAGGAAATAAATTCATGATGAGTGAAAACGAGTGAAGCATCTTCTGACGTCTCTACTACTACTACAAACTGCCAATGGCCAGTTCAAAACAGGGCACGCTAAACTGGCCATGGGGGTAGTTAATTTTAGAAGGGGCATTACGGCCACACTCTGGGGCATCCACGGCACTGGTTGTTTGGCCGTGGCATAATTCCTGCCCTGCAATTAATATGACAAAGCATATTCTAAACTCACACATCCAGTAGCTTCCTGAATCTGGTGGCAGCAGCAAACACAACATTCAGCTCCAGCTCTCTCTCTCTGATGCAGACCTGCAATTTTTCTTTTGTCTTTGGATGGGCTACATAGTTCAGGTCATCTGAGCTCACATTTTGTACATAAGAGTTCACACAGTCATGTGTTGTATCTTAGATGCTGTAGCTGAGTTTGTCAGGTATCATCCTTAAATCTGTGCATAATTAAAGTTTTTTTAAAATGTCTTTCTTCCAAACAAGTAGGCTAAATCTTGTAATTCAGTCACATTAAAGTTATAATACTATTGTTTTGTCCAATAGCCATTCAATATATTTCTATTCAGTAATGATCTCTCAGTATAGTAGTTATGCTTCACTCCTGCAGCTTCTACTGTTGTTGTGTATCGGAAGGTGCATTATTGCTCAAATACCAACAGAAAGATGAGAAAAAGGAATTAAAAGTTGATCATAACTTTGTATCATTCAAGTTGTCATTTGTTATTGATTACTAGGACTGTTTTCTGCTCCTGTTATGAGATGTTGAGTCATGGAGGGATTTTCTTATGAATGTTAACAATCTCCTGTTTCCTGCCATTGTGTTTTTGATCCTAATTTTAATGCATTATAACAAGACTACCAGAAGACAAAACACAAGACAACAACAAAACATTTTCATCTTTGTGGATACAGAATACAGGTCACTGTTTCCAGTTAGTATTCTCTAACTGATATCTGAGAGTGAAACCAGAGACTAAATGACTAAAGACCAAATGGAGAGCCATGAATGTGTGCTGGCAAAAATTTGTTGGAGAGCAGATGTTGATGTAGCTTGTGAAGGTAAAGTGAGTTTGTGTAAAATGAAAGTGACTCATGGTGGATGTTTAAAAGTAGCATTACTCTCTATCTTTGAATACAGCAAGGCCTTTGATGTCTGTGGAAGGTTTCACTGCTTTATTTGTAGCTTTGACTCTGGACATCTCTTGATTTTTACTTCATTTCAGCTCAGACCACACTGTGCTGTCTCTTCCTGTCAAACAAGTGATGTGTCACCCACCCTCCCTATCGTACTCTCTCTGTAACTAAGTTTGACCGTCATCAGTGTCCTTTCTGCTCTTTTAATTGTCACATTAAGATTGTAGACAGATGAAATAAGAAAGACAAAGACTTTGGCTTAGAAAAGAAAAAGAAAAACACAAGCATGAAAATACAAACTAGTTTTCACTTTTTGTGGTTGCTTGTATTCACCACCTACATGTGAGAACAACCACAGAATAATATGATAAAGCATCAGAGCTGCAGTTCCAGTTGCTTCCTGAGTCTATCTAGTGGCAGCATAAACAACATGAGTTTCCTCCTCTCTCTCTGCTGCTGGCCTCCTGCTTCTTATTGTTTTTGGAAGGAACCTCAGCACTGAAGAGTTCAGCTCATCTGAGCCCAAATACTGTAAATCAGAGAATTGGAGTCACATACTGTATCTCACACTGCAATCTCTGTTTTTTCAATGTCTTCAAGTGCTGCACCTTTTACCAACACAGTTCTTCAGAAGTCAGATAAAACAAAATGTAGTAGCAGTTTTATTTGGTGTGTTTTGTGGTTGTTGCTACATTGTGAAAGTAACATACTGGAGAAAATAGTACAGAGCTGAAGGCCATTCTTGCTGTGGTTGAGATGTCTCTTTTAGGCTGACACAGACAGTACTGTTTTTTACACTTGAAAGTGGCAGGATGGACGACTGAGAGCATAAATACATGTTACATGCTAAAAAAACACACCTGGATGTTAGCTGTTGACTATCTTTGTATTTTCTTCCACGTACCACTATAGACACAGCGACATACTGTATGTACTGTGCATACAGTCTATATTAAGTCAACATTTAAAGCTTAAGTTTCTGTATTGATGTGCTGTAATAACATCTTTACAAGAGCGATATGAAATAAAACTCAGCACTAGAAAGAAGATGCAACTGTTATGCATCTTTTTTCTGCCAAAGTGATGGTCTCCTGTCCACCAAACACACAAAAACACATAAAAACACAAGTGCAGATTCACATGAAAAAGCATCAGTTCCCCTCTGAAGAGCTTTTCTTGTTTCTTGAGTCTATCTGGTGGCAGCATAAACAACATTTGGCTCCACCGCTCTTCTTTTTGCTTTTTGACAGAAAGTCACTGCTGCATAGTTCAGGTCGTCAGAGCCCAGATTCTGTAAATAAAAGTATTTACAGTCAGTCACCTTAACAAGTGGAAATGAAGAGAAAAACAAAACAATGGCTGGACATGATCTTAAATTATAAAACAAATACAAGTAAAGTATCAAACTTTACTTGTAAAGTAAATGATAAAACATGATTCACCTCACTCTGTTGTCGATTCTTTTCTTCATTAGCTGCCAAATGAAAGAGACAATGGATCTAATCAGTTAATTGACCGTCATTATTCTAAAACTTTACTGTTATTCCGTTTTTGGCAAACATGAAATTTAGTATTCTTCCAAAATATTTACACAACTTTAAAGAATTTGTGAAAAAAAACTATAAACCAAATCCAAGATCGAAACATTACCTCTCTGAAGTTTTCTGTTTTTAACAACCAGACCAATGATGACCGTAGTGTGGAGAACAAACAGACTGCCCAAGATCACCAAGATCACACCCATCAGCTTTGTTGTTGCATCAGACTCTGCCACAAGAAAGATCTTTAATCAAACTGTTTCCCCTTTTCTAGCTAAAAATGACTAACATTAAAATGGACAAATGAATTTTGCACAATGAAATCTATAAGAGACTCTTACGTTTAGACTTTCTGCCAATGTCATCATATGATTCATCATCACTGCCTTTTAATGAAATGAAGATACATTTTATTTTTATTTTGCTTTAAAAATGTGCATCAATATCTTGTTCTGACAATAATTAAATAGCCACATATAGAAAGACATAAGAGAAGAATATAAATTTCATAACATCTTACCTTCAACATTTAAATGTATGACACTTAAAACTGTCTGTCCGCTAATGTAAAATCCACAGAAATAAACCCCTGAGTCAGATAAATCCACTCCCTTGATGTTGAGGGAGACTGTGGAAATGTTGGAGCTCATTTGAAATTTTCCATTTTGAAATCCATCACAGTATTTAACAGTTTCAAAGTTGATCATAGTTGAGATACAGCTGGCTTTGGTTCTGTTGACCAGTCTGAACCAGGATGTTGTTGCTTGAACTTTGCTAATGTTGGTGCACTGCAGTGTGACGTTTTCACCAGACTGGACCTCCACAGTGTGAGACTCAGAAAGTGAGACAGAGATCCAGCCTGAAACACACAGCAGAGACAACAAGAGATTTAGTTGTTATAGGAAGAAAAACAAAACCTCTTAATAAATTGAATAATGAGCAAAAACCATTAAATTCTGGCAGCAATGAAGTTGAGAGAAATGTAGTGGCAGTACTTACTGATGCTGCAGAGAATGAAAGCTGTTATCAAGGTAAGGTTCATCATGGTGCGTATGATTGTAGCTCAGCAATGTGTGTAATCAAACTGTGCTCCAGGAAGGGTGCTCTCAACTTAAGAGGTGGGGCCATTTTTTCTTGCTCATACAGTTGCGTAAACTGTCCACATGAATGCTTTCTGTAAAACGAGTGTTGATGCCAAATGATCGTCTGAACGGATACGAGATGGTTATCCTAAAGATTATTTTAGCTACGTAGTGTTCAAACCAAAGTTAAAGAATGATAGAATTTACACACACACCCCTCCCAAATCTGAACAAACCCCGTTGAAACCCAAATATAGCAACAGCTAGCCAGCTAAGGAGACACAATATACAGGTTTGGATTTACCCAAAGGTGTTTTCCTCCTTTCATTGAAAAGGCTGAAGCCACAGCAAAGCTAACACACCTGGAGCAATCTGTCTCTCTACTGAATGCACACAGACATGATGTTGATCCTCCATCCAATTCTTTGTAAGACAGCAATCCCACCTTCCTATGTAGGAGTAAAAAGAGCATCACTGGGATTAGTAACTGTGTCAATACTGAATTTAAAAACTGAATCCCTTACATTACTTGTAAGAGATTTGAAACTACTCATTAATGAAAAATGTATCACATCAGTGTAATGTGCTCTGGTTAAAACATTGATCAAGGATGTTGTTGGATTTGTTCTGTGTCAGCTGTCAACTGATCTTTGTCTGACTCAATACTAGTAAAACCTCACAATATGTCAATAATGTGTATAGACCAGAGGCAGACTGAACACCACTGGATGTCATGTAGGCAGCTATACTGGAAACATCTACAATGTCCAGATGATGGGGCGGCTGTGGCTCAGGAGGTAGAGCGGGTCATCCACTAATCGCAAGATCGGCGGTTCGATTCCCGGCTCCTCCAGTCGACATGCCGATGTGTTCTTGGGCAAGATACTTAACCCCTCAGTGTATGAATGTGTGTGAATGGTTAGTTTCCTCTGATGGGCAGGTTGGGACCTTGCATGGTAACCCCTGTACCCATTCAGCTTATGAATGTGTGTGAATGGGTGAATGTGATTTGTAGTGTAAAAGCGCTTTGAGTGGTCAGAAGACTAGAAAGGTGCTATACAAGTACAGTCCATTTACCATTTACCATGATCAGCCGTCGTCCTCTAGAACCTCAACAGTGAGGCTCAGCTAAGTGATGTACTGCTGTGAATACGTATGTAATGGAATCACTGATCTTCACACACACTCACTAAAGAATATCATAGTAAAACAAGCTATTTTTGGAAGATGCTTAATAATTATGTCTCCATAAGCCGACATCTTGACATATATATGAGGTATGAATGTGGGAACTGATGAAAGGTGAATTAAAAAAATCATATGCCAATAAGCAGAACTTTATTTCAGATACCTGGAAAAAGAGGGACGAGTGTTTAACCAGTTCCTCCACATGGTACCTCAGAAAAACTTGATGCTGCCAGTCTTCCTTTGAATTTGACGTACCAAATGAATCACTGTGTCACGCACACCTGACATGCACCTTGTCTTGAGAGGATCTGTGTGCATTGATTGAAAAAAATGCAATTTGTATTTTCTATACCTGGACAGGTCTTAATCTATCTGGGCAGGTCTTAATCTATCTGGACAGGTCTTAATCTATCTGGACAGGCTGCCCAAGTAGAGAGAAACACTGATGTACAGTCTGGAGCAGAGTGAATGTTTTCACATGAGGCTGTCAGTGTCAAACTGTGTCACAAGTTGCTTATAGATCATGTGAAGATAAAACAGTGGTGCAAGTTTGTCAGAAGTGTTAAGATACATATACAGATATGTCACTAATACAGACAGGGCTGTTTGTCACCACAGTGTAAAGTGCAACAAGGGGCAGGTGGGAGCCACATATAATTATATTTATAAATACGACCTTTTAAAATACATATTTGAATTCAGACATTTAGTACATCAACATCAGTTTAAATATCCAGTTTTCACTTTGATGGTTGTAAGTTTTGCAAAAAGGTTTTTATGAATGTTCTGTAGAAGCTGATCATTTAGTCTACTTGACAGCAGAAAGTCACACAGTTAACTACACAGTTAACTACACAGTTAACTACACAGTTAAATACACAGTTAACTACACAGTTAAATGCACAGTTAACTACACAGTTAACTACACAGTTAACTACACAGTTAACTACACAGTTAAATACACAGTTTTGACTGAACAAGTCTCTTGACTTTCAGGTCAGTTGTGCTCTGACTACACTGTGATATTATGTGTACCTCACTCACTCCTCCACTGTTGCATCTAACTCTCTCTATAAGAGAATGTGGACAGTCATCAATGTCCTTACTGGCTCCTCCTCCATCAAACACCAATCATATTGTTTTGCTGTCAGATCTCCATCTGAGGCAGATAAAATAATCAAGAAAGAGACTTTGAGAGAGATGAGAATGAAAACATTTAGCTCACTTTATTTATTTGCAGAAATAACAAAACACACACAAACAATACATTAAAGAATTAAAAATGATTCTCATCAGGTGCTTAACTCAACAACACACAACACAATTTTGTATGAATTAAACTTGTTTAGATGATTTGATATCATTTTTGGATAAGTTGATGGTGTGTATCGCTACCCTCACAATACTCCACCAGCAGATTAATGAAGCATTAGTTTCACTCTGAGCTGTTGCTGTTGTTTCTTCTTGTCTGTCTGCAGGCAGCATAAATAACATGAGTGTCCACTTCTCTCTGTGATGCAGGCCTCCTGCTTCTTATTGTTGTTGAATACAAAGTCAGTGCTGTGTCCTTCAGCTGATCAGAGTCCAGATTCTGTAAATAAAAGTACATGCAGTTCTACATGTCAAATAGCTGAGTTTGTGAGAAAAACACTATTGACTTGTGATGATTCTACAACCTTTGAAATGATCAAACACAAAAGTGGATTTACCTTGTTCACTAGTGAATTCTGCCCTTCAGTGGCAGCTGAGTGACAGAGACAATACATCTGATCAGTTAATAGAAAGTTTGCTGTCATCACATTTTGGCTACAAGAAATGTTCTATTTTTTCATCATACTGACACTATTGAACATTTCCATAAGTGTTTAGTTTGAGTAATTCTCATAAAGTACCTGTCTTAAGTTTCCTGACTTTAACCAGCAGACCAATGATGACCATTACAAGGAAAACAGTCAGACCAGCCAGGATCACACTCGTCAACTTTGTTGTTGCATCAGACTCTGCCACAAGAAAGATCTTTAATCAGACTGTTTCTCCTTTTCTAGCTAAAAATGACGAACATTAAAATGGACAAATGAATTTTGCACAATGAAATCTATAAGAGACTCTTACGTTTAGACTTTCTGCCAATGTCATCATGTGATTCATCATCACTTTTAATGAAATGAAGATACATTTTATTTTTATTTTGCTTTAAAAATGTGCATCAATATCTTGGAAACAAAGAAGCCCAGATAGAAACAACATAAAGACAAGTGGAATTTAAAATCATCTGATGAATGAAAGATGCAGGTTTTATCAACCACTTTTGTTGACGTGTCTGTATTAGAAGCTTTAATTAACATTCTTACTTTTTGTAAGTGAGGAACTTGCAGTTTTCTTTATGTTTACAGCTGCAGACAGTTGACTTGAGTGGTTTACAATACAGATGCTGGTCATGTGTTGTGATTTACTTAATTTTTAAAAACTTATACGCTCTAGTGAGTGGATGTGAAGATCTGTGATTCCATTACATACTCATACGTATTCACAGCAGTTGATCACTTCGCTGAGCCTCAATAGTTATTCATAAACCTTTGTTTGACTAGTTTATTTCTGAACCCGCCCATCACACGCCACGCCACCCACCACTACAAGTAAGTTCTCAACCTGTAGGAAACACTGTACATGTTGTTTTCTTAACTTCCACAGTTTTGACTGAACAGGTCTCTTGACTTTTCAGGTGCTCTGACTACACTGTGCTGTCTCTTCCTGTCAAACAAGTGATGTGTCACCCACCCTCCCTATCGTACTCTCTCTGTAACTAAGTTTGACCGTCATCAGTGTCCTTTCTGCTCTTTTAATTGTCACATTAAGATTGTAGACAGATGAAATAAGAAAGACAAAGACTTTGGCTTAGAAAAGAAAAAGAAAAACACAAGCATGAAAATACAAACTAGTTTTTACTTTTGTGGTTGCTTGTATTCACCACCTACATGTGAGAACAACCACAGAATAATATGATAAAGCATCAGAGCTGCAGTTCCAGTTGCTTCCTGAGTCTATCTAGTGGCAGCATAAACAACATGAGTTTCCTCCTCTCTCTCTGCTGCTGGCCTCCTGCTTCTTATTGTTTTTGGAAGGAACCTCAGCACTGAAGAGTTCAGCTCATCTGAGCCCAAATACTGTAAATCAGAGAACTGGAGTCACATACTGTATCTCACACTGCAATCTCTGTTTTTTCAATGTCTTCAAGTGCTGCACCTTTTACCAACACAGTTCTTCAGAAGTCAGATAAAACAAAATGTAGTAGCAGTTTTATTTGGTGTGTTTTGTGGTTGTTGCTACATTGTGAAAGTAACACACTGGAGAAAATATTACAGAGCTGAAGGCCATTCTTGCTGTGGTTGAGATGTCTCTTTTAGGCTGACACAGACAGTACTGTTTGTTACACTTGAAAGTGGCAGGATGGACGACTGAGAGCATAAATACATGTTACATGCTAAAAAAAACACACCTGGATGTTAGCTGTAGACTATTTTCTTCCACGTACCACTATAGACACAGCGACATACTGTATGTACTGTGCATACAGTCTATATTAAGTCAACATTTAAAGCTTAAGTTTCTGTATTGATGTACTGTAATAACATCTTTACAAGAGCGATATGAAATAAAACTCAGCACTAGAAAGAAGATGCAACTGTTATGCATCTTTTTTTCTGCCAAAGTGATGGTCTCCTGTCCACCAAACACACAAAAACACATAAAAACACAAGTGCAGATTCACATGAAAAAGCATCAGTTCCCCTCTGAACAGCTTTTCTTGTTTCTTGAGTCTATCTGGTGGCAGCATACACAACATTTGGCTCCACCGCTCTTCTTTTTGCTTTTTGACAGAAAGTCACTGCTGCATAGTTCAGGTCATCAGAGCCCAGATTCTGTAAATAAAAGTATTTATAGTCAGTCACCTTAACAAGTGGAAATGAAGAGAAAAACAAAACAATGGCTGGACATGATCTTAAATTATAAAACAAATACAAGTAAATGATCAAACTTTACTTGTAAAGTAAATGATAAAACATGATTCACCTCACTCTGTTGTCGATTCTTTTCTTCATTAGCTGCCAAATGAAAGAGACAATGGATCTAATCAGTTAATTGACCGTCATTATTCTAAAACTTTACTGTTACTCTGTTTTTGGCAAACATGAAATTTAGTATTCTTCCAAAATATTTACACAACTTTAAAGAATATGTGAAAAAAAAACTATAAACCAAATACAAGATTGAAACATTACCTCTCTGAAGTTTTCTGTTTTTAACAACCAGACCAATGATGACCGTAGTGTGGAGAACAAACAGACTGCCCAAGATCACCAAGATCACACCCATCAGCTTTGTTGTTGCATCCGACTCTGCCACAAGAAAGATCTTTAATCAGACTGTTTCTCCTTTTCTAGCTAAAAATGACTAACATTAAAATGGACAAATGAATTTTGCACAATGAAATCTATAAGAGACTCTTACGTTTAGACTTTCTGTCAATGTCATCATATGATTCATCATCACTGCCTTTTAATGAAATGAAGATACATTTTATTTTTATTTTGCTTTAAAAATGTGCATCAATATCTTGTTTTGACAATAATTAAATAGCCACATATAGAAAGACATATTAGAAGAATATAAATTTCATAACATCTTACCTTCAACATTTAAATGTATGACACTTAAAAATGTCTGTCCGTAAATGTTAAATCCACAGAAATAAACCCCTGAGTCAGATAAATCCACTTCCTTAATGTTGAGGGAGACTGTGGAAATGTTGGAGCTCATTTGAAATTTTCCATTTTTAAATCCATCACAGTAATTAACAGATTCAGAGCTGATCATAGTTGAGATACAGCTGGCTTTGGTTCTGTTGACCAGTCTGAACCAGGATGTTGTTGCTTGAACTTTGCTAATGTTGGTGCACTGCAGTGTGACGTTTTCACCAGACTGGACCTCCACAGTGTGAGACTCAGAAAGTGAGACAGAGATCCAGCCTGAAACACACAGCAGAGACAACAAGAGATTTAGTTGTTATAGGAAGAAAAACAAAACCTCTTAATAAATTGAATAATGAGCAAAAACCATTAAATTCTGGCATCAATGAAGTTGAGAGAAATGTAGTGGCAGTACTTACTGATGCTGCAGAGAATGAAAGCTGTTATCAAGGTAAGGTTCATCATGGTGCGTATGATTGTAGCTCAGCAATGTGTGTAATCAAACTGTGCTCCAGGAAGGGTGCTCTCAACTTAAGAGGTGGGGCCATTTTTTCTTGCCCATACAGTTGCGTAAACTGTCCACATGAATGCTTTCTGTAAAACGAATGTTGATGCCAAATGATCGTCTGAACGGATACGAGATGGTTATCCTAAAGGTTATTTTAGCTACGTAGTATTCAAACCAAAGTTAAAGAATGATAGAATTTACACACACCCCTCCCAAATCTGAACAAACCCCGGTGAAACCCAAATATAGCAACAGCTAGACAGCTAAGGAGATATAATATACAGGTTTGGATTTACCCAAAGGTGTTTTCACAGCAAAGCTAACACACCTGGAGCAATCTGTCTCTCTACTGAATGCACACAGACATGATGTTGATCCTCCATCCAATTCTTTGTAAGACAGCAATCCCACCTTCCTATGTAGGAGTAAAAAGAGCATCACTGGGATTAGTAACTGTGTCAATACTGAATTTAAAAACTGAATCCCTTACATTACTTGTAAGAGATTTGAAACTACTCATTAATGAAAAATGTATCACATCAGTGTAATGTGCTCTGGTTAAAACATTGATCAAGAATGTTGTTGGATTTGTTCTGTGTCAGCTGTCAACTGATCTTTGTCTGACTCGATACTAGTAAAACCTCACAATATGTCAATAATGTGTATAGACCAGAGGCAGACTGAACACCACTGGATGTCATGTAGGCAGCTATACTGGAAACATCTACAATGTGGAGATGATGGGGCGGCTGTGGCTCAGGAGGTAGAGCAGGTCATCCACTCATCGGAAGATCGACGGTTCGATTCCCGGCTCCTCCAGTCCACAAGCCGATGTGTCCTTGGGCAAGATACTTAACCCCTCAGTGTATGAATGTGTGTGAATGGTTAGCTTCCTCTGATGGGCAGGTTGGGACCTTGCACGGTAGCCCCTGTACCCATTCAGCTTATGAATGGGTGGATTTGTAGTGTAAAAGCGCTTTGAGTGGTCAGAAGACTAAAAAGGTGCTATACAAGTACAGTCCATTTACCATTTACCATGATCAGCCGTCGTCCTCTAGAACCTCAACAGTGAGGCTCAGCTAAGTGATGTACTGCTGTGAATATGTATGTAATGGAATCACTGATCTTCACACACACTCACTAAAGAATATCAACGTAAAACAAGCTATTTTTGGAAGATGCTTAATAATTATGTCTCCATAAGCCGACATCTTGACATATATATCAGGTATGAATGTGGGAACTGATGAAAGGTGAATTAAAAAAATCATATGCCAATTAGCAGAACTTTATTTCAGATACCTGGAAAAAGAGGGACGAGTGTTTAACCAGTTCCTCCACATGGTACCTCAGAAAAACTTGATGCTGCCAGTCTTCCTTTGAATTTGACGTACCAAATGAATCACTGTGTCACGCACACCTGACATGCACCTTGTCTTGAGAGGATCTGTTGCATTGATTTAAAAAAAATGCAATTTGTATTTTCTGTACCTGGGAAGGTCTTAATCTATCTGGACAGGTCTTAATCTATCTGGGCAGGTCTTAATCTATCTGGACAGGCTGCCCAAGTAGAGAGAAACACTGATGTACAGTCTGGAGCAGAGTGAATGTTTTCACATGAGGCTGTCAGTGTCAAACTGTGTCACAAGTTGCTTATAGATCATGTGAAGATAAAACAGTGGTGCAAGTTTGTCAGAAGTGTTAAGATACATATACAGATATGTCACTAATACAGACAGGGCTGTTTGTCACCACAGTGTAAAGTGCAAAAAGGGGCAGGTGGGAGCCACATATAATTATATTTAAAAATACGACCTTTTAAAGTCCATATTTGAATTCAGACATTTAGTACATCAACATCAGTTTAAATATCCAGTTTTCACTTTGATGGTTGTAAGTTTTGCAAAAAGGTTTTTATAAATGTTCTGTAGAAGCTGATCATTTAGTCTACTTGACAGCAGAAAGTCACACAGTTAACTACACAGTTAACTACACAGTTAAATACACAGTTAACTACACAGTTAACTACACAGTTAACTACACAGTTAACTACACAGTTAAATACACAGTTAACTACACAGTTAACTACACAGTTAACTACACAGTTAAATACACAGTTTTGACTGAACAGGTCTCTTGACTTTCAGGTCAGTTGTGCTCTGACTACACTGTGATATTATGTGTACCTCACTCACTCCTCCACTGTTGCATCTAACTCTCTCTATAAGAGAATGTGGACAGTCATCAATGTCCTTACTGGCTCCTCCTCCATCAAACACCAATCATATTGTTTTGCTGTCAGATCTCCATCTGAGGCAGATAAAATAATCAAGAAAGAGACTTTGAGAGAGATGAGAATGAAAACATTTTGCTCACTTTATTTATTTGCACAAATAACAAAACACACACAAACAATACATTAAAGAATTAAAAATGATTTTCATCAGGTGCTTAACTCAACAACACACAACACAATTTTGTATGAATCAAACTTGTTTAGATGATTTGACATCATTTTTGGATAAGTTGATGGTGTGTATCGCTACCCTCACAATACTCCAGCAGCAGATTAATGAAGCATTAGTTTCACTCTGAGCTGTTGCTGTTGTTTCTTCTTGTCTGTCTGCTGGCAGCATAAATAACATGAGTGTCCACTTCTCTCTGTGATGCAGGCCTCCTGCTTCTTATTGTTGTTGAATACAAAGTCAGTGCTGTGTCCTTCAGCTGATCAGAGTCCAGATTCTGTAAATAAAAGTACATGCAGTTCTACATGTCAAATAGCTGAGTTTGTGAGAAAAACACTATTGACTTGTGATGATTCTACAACCTTTGAAATGATCAAACACAAAAGTGGATTTACCTTGTTCACTAGTGAATTCTGCCCTTCAGTGGCAGCTGAGTGACAGAGACAATACATCTGATCAGTTAATAGAAAGTTTGCTGTCATCACATTTTGGCTACAAGAAATGTTCTATTTTTTCATCATACTGACACTATTGAACATTTCCATAAGTGTTTAGTTTGAGTAATTCTCATAAAGTACCTGTCTTAAGTTTCCTGACTTTAACCAGCAGACCAATGATGACCATTACAAGGAAAACAGTCAGACCAGCCAGGATCACACTCGTCAACTTTGTTGTTGCATCAGACTCTTCTACAAGAAAGATCATTAAATCAGACTGTTTCCCCTTTTCTAGCTAAAAATGACGAACATTAAAATGGACAAAACTGAATTTTTCCACAATGAAATCTATAAGAGACTCTTACGTTTAGACTTTCTGTCAATGTCATCATATGATTCATCATCACTGCCTTTTAATGAAATGAAGATACATTTTATTTTTATTTAGTTTTAAAAATGTGCATCAATTTCTTGTTTTGACAATAATTAAATAGCCACATATAGAAAGACATAAGAGAAGAATATAAATTTCATAACATCTTACCTTCAACATTTAAATGTATGACACTTAAAAATGTCTGTCCGTAAATGTAAAATCCACAGAAATAAACCCCTGAGTCAGATAAATCCACTTCCTTAATGTTGAGAGAGACTGTGGAAATGTTGGAGCTGATTTTAAATTTTCCATCTTTAAATCCATCACAGTAGTGAACACTTTTAGAGTTGATCATAGTTGAGATACAGCTGGCTTTGGTTCTGTTGACCAGTCTGAACCAGGATATTGTTATGTGTGTGATATTGCAGTGTGACGTTTTCACCAGACTGGACCTCCACAGTGTGAGACTCAGAAAGTGAGACAGAGATCCAGCCTGAAACACACAGCAGAGACAACAAGAGATTTAGTTGTTATAGGAAGAAAAACAAAACCTCTTAATAAATTGAATAATGAGCAAAAACCATTAAATTCTGGCAACAGTGAAGTTGAGAGAAATGTAGTGGCAGTACTTACTGATGCTGCAGAGAATGAAAGCTGTTATCAAGGTAAGGTTCATCATAGTGCGTATGATTGTAGCTCAGCAATGTGTGTAATCAAACTGTGCTCCAGGAAGGGTGCTCTCAACTTAAGAGGTGGGGCCATTTTTTCTTGCTGATACAGTTGCGTAAACTGTCCACGTGAATGCTTTCTGTAAAACGAGTGTTGATGCCAAATGATCGTCTGAACGGATACAAGATTGTTATCCTAAAGGTTATTTTAGCTGCATAGTGTTCAAACTAAAGTTAAAGAATGATAGACAGTCACATGTTTAAGAGTTCCTGGTCACTCTGAACACCAGCGTGCAAGCTGCAGAATATGAGATAATAGTCTTCATGTGTAGAACAAAGTGCTTTATGTCTAGTTGCTCATCAGATACATTGAGGAAACAAAGAAGCCCAGATAGAAACAACATAAAGACAAGTGGAATTTAAAATCATCTGATGAATGAAAGATGCAGGTTTTATCAACCACTTTTGTTGACGTGTCTGTATTAGAAGCTTTAATTAACATTCTTACTCTTTGTAAGTGAGGAACTTGCAGTTTTCTTTATGTTTACAGCTGCAGACAGTTGACTTGAGTGGTTTACAATACAGATGCTGCTCATGTGTTGTGATTTACTTAATTTTTAAAAACTTATACGCTCTAGTGAGTGGATGTGAAGATCTGTGATTCCATTACATACTCATACATATTCACAGCAGTAGATCACTTCGCTGAGCCTCAATAGTTATTTATAAACCTTTGTTTGACTAGTTTATTTCTGAACCCGCCCATCACACGCCGCGCCACCCACCACTACAAGTAAGTTCTCAACCTGTAGGAAACACTGTACATGTTGAAGACATGACAGATCACAGCAAAGACCCAGCAGATGCAGCTCCTGTCCATCTTCACTGTGATCTGTACTCAGTCTTCCTCAACGCAGCTGCCAACATGTTTCTCGAAAATATCAATGACTCGTTACTTATTACTCATTGAAATGGTAATCACATTACTTTTGTACCTACTCAACAGTAGAAAGAAATGACTTATATTACAGTTTACAACTGCTTATATGGATCAAAAAGCTCAGGACAGAATCATTCCTATACAAATACTGGTTAAAACATTCATGAATGTGGGAACTGTTGCAAGGTGAATTAAAAAAAATCATGTGTCAATTAGCAGAACTTTATTTCAGATACCTGGAAAAAGAGGGACGAGTGTTTAACCAGTTCCTCCACATGGTACCTCAGAAAAACTTGATGCTGCCAGTCTTCCTTTGAATTTGACGTACCAAATGAATCACTGTGTCACGCACACCTGACATGCACCTTGTCTTGAGAGGATCTGTGTGCATTGATTGAAAAAAAATGCAATTTGTATTTTCTGTACCTGGACAGGTCTTAATCTATCTGGACAGGTCTTAATCTATCTGGACAGGCTGCCCAAGTAGAGAGAAACACTGATGTACAGTCTGGAGCAGAGTGAATGTTTTCACATGAGGCTGTCAGTGTCAAACTGTGTCACAAGTTGCTTATAGATCATGTGAAGATAAAACAGTGGTGCAAGTTTGTCAGAAGTGTTAAGATACATATACAGATATGTCACTAATACAGACAGGGCTGTTTGTCACCACAGTGTAAAGTGCAAAAAGGGGCAGGTGGGAGCCACATATAATTATATTTAAAAATACGACCTTTTAAAGTCCATATTTGAATTCAGACATTTAGTACATCAACATCAGTTTAAATATCCACAGTTTTGACTGAACAGGTCTCTTGACTTTCAGGTCAGTTGTGCTCTGACTACACTGTGATATTATGTGTACCTCACTCACTCCTCCACTGTTGCATCTAACTCTCTCTATAAGAGAATCTGGACAATCATCAGTGTTCTCACTGGCTCGTCCTCCCTCAAACACAAATCATATGTTTTTACAAAATAAACTTTGACTGTGAGAAAGAAAATGCTGAGAATTAAAGCTCTGCAGTAGGACAGTGATTGAAAATGATCTTTATTGCAAAATGAGATTTTTTTGTTGGCAAGAGATGTTATTCCTCTCAGCAACAACAACACACAAAAGCCCCAAAGCAGATTAATATGATGAAGCATCAGTTCCAGTTGTTTCCTGAGTCTATCTGGTGGCAGCATACACTACATTTGGCTCCACCACCTTTCTTTTTGCTTTTGCTTGAAATGTGACTGCAGCGTAGTTCAGCTCATCAGAGGCCTGATTCTGTAAAAAGAGTATTTACAGTCTTAATGTGGTGACTTGACAAGATTGAAATAAAATACAATATAGATACTGATATTGATATTTGGCCAATTGTCATGAACACCATGATGCCTTGATTTTTTTTTTTAAAGGATTGTGACATTTAGTGAAGATGTGTATGAAGGAAAACATTTTACAGTTGAAAAATAAACTTGTTCGTGCTCTCTGATGGACACATTATGTAAAGAAGACACTGTTTCTAAATGACACATATCTTTGGCATTTTTATATTTGAATTTCTTGCTTATTTTGCTTATTTCTTACTCATCAGCCAACATAAACTGTGATACTGCAACAAGATCATTTCAGCTAATAGGTCTGGCTGTTTCTTGCTCTGTCATACAATATATCAAAGTAAATGTAAAAGTAGGATTCACCTCACTTGGTTGTGGATTCTGTTCTTCTTCAGCTAAGTGACAGAGACAATTACATCTGATCAGTTATTTGACAGTCATTGTTCTAAAATATTGCTGTTATTACATTTTTCAAGCAAGACGTTTCATATATTTCCTCCATATTGTCAACACTTGAAGAGAATGTCCAGTAGCAACAAAACCAATTATAAGACACACGCAGTAACTTTGAAAAAGTACCTGTCTTAAGTTTCCTGACTTTAACCAGCAGACCAATGATGACCATTACAAGGAAAACAGTCAGACCAGCCAGGATCACACTCGTCAACTTTGTTATTCCATCAGACTCACACTCACATTCTACAAGAAAGATCATTAAATCAGACTAAATTACTACCAGAAGTGACTTGAGATGGAAAAACAAATCAAGCAGAGATGTTTAATTTTCAAATGTTTGACAATCTGCATTTCTACATCTGCAAATCTTACTTTTAGATGTGTCGTCCACGTCATCATGTGATCCATCATCACTGCCTTTTAATGAAATGAAGATACATTTAGTCTTGAGTTTGAGAGATTTGCATCACAATCATTGTTTGGTAATGTTTAAACTGCCACTTTGTTGCATATGTAGATATTAGATAATAATGATGAAATATATTAACAATATAAACATAAATGACCAAACAAAATACAAGACTTAACATTAATCTTACCTTTAACTTTTAAATGTATCTCACTGAAAAGTAGACGTCCACTTGTGTAGAATCCACAGAAATACAGTCCAGAGTCTGATGAATCCACTTGTTTGATGTTCAGAGAGACAGTAGAGATGTTGGAGCTCATTTCAAATTTTCCCTTCTGAAAGCCATCACCGAATACAACTTTGCTGTCAGACCTGATCATAACAGAGATACAGTACATCTTGGTTCTGTTGACAAGTCTCAACCAGAAAGTTACAGACTCATTCTTTTTGATGCACTGCAGTGTGACTTCTTGACCAGACTGGACCTCCACAACCTGAGACTCAGACACTGAGACAGAGATCCAGCCTGAAACACACAGCAGAGACAAGTTGTTACAGGAAGATAAACGATACCTCTTAATGAATTTAACAGTGAGTATATAAGTTTCAATTGTGTCGGCTGAACATAGAATAACAACATTTGTAATGAAGTTGAGACTAATTCAAAGCCAATACTCACTAATGCTGCAGAGACTTAAAGCAGTTATCAAGGTAAAGGTCTTCATGGTGCGTATGACTGAAGCTCTGCAATGTCCGTACTTGATGTGTGACCCAGGAAGGTTGATCTCAACATAAAGAGGCGGGCTGTTTTCTTGTTGCTTGTCTTGTTCCTCAAACTGACATTAATGCTCTCAGGAAAAGCATCTTGATGCAGATGTTTGCCTCAATGAGAACGAGACAAAGTTATTTTTTCAGACAATGTGATTTAATAATAAATAATCTTCAAGCCAAATTACATACAATATAGTGAAGAAAGATATATTGAATAAGAGTGTTTCCCCTAGGTTGATTGCTTTGGGGCGGTGGGGGGTGAAGGGTTGTGATGGCTGATGAAAAACTCAGAAGACACATTTCCACGACAACGATTTGGAAGACGAGTCTTTTCTTTGTCTTGAGAAGCTGCAGCATTTATTTATTTACTGCCAGACTGACAAGTTACTGCTAACCTTTTCATCTGCTCCGCTCGCATTCACCGTCACTTTTCTGCCTCTCTCTCTCTGCACTCGCTCAAGTACACACGCTCATTTACACACTCACCACACACACACATTACACACTGCCCTATTCCTAAACAGAGATACACTACGGCAGTGTGTCGCTGCTGAATGAATATTGGGGAAACACTGAGATATTTACCTCAATATCCAGTTTCTTGCTGTTTGTGTTTTTTCTATTATATCATTACACATTATAGCTGCTCCAAGACTAAACAGTGAGTGCTGACATGCTCTCCATGTTGTTGTTATCTCTGATTTCTTCTCAGAGCTGAATACAAACCTTGAGTGCACTTATCATTTTTAATTGTTTTTAATATTCTCTTTCAACATTTCTTCTTTTATCGTCATTAATATTGTTGTTCTGTAACCTGTGAAACTAACTGTGGCCTAAACATTGTCAGTCATGTTCTAATGAAATAAACAATAAAAAGATTGGGAGCAAGAAAATCCTGAGAACATTTTTCAGGACCCGTTATTGTCGAATGCTTTCATCTAAATTTCACAAAGTACATGCTTCATATCTGGTTGTGTAAATATGAGTTTGTATATTTCAACAAGTGTGAAAGAAACTGTGAAGGTCAATTAGTCAGTTTGTATAAAGTAATGAGTGGAGTAGTGAAATATTGTCAGGAGTTGATATATACTGGTAACTTTTAACTAGACTTGGATGTTTGTGGTTATGGCTGAAAACCAGTCTTCCTGTGGTTTAGACTTTACTGTTGCTGTTTGTCGTCTGCTGGTTATTTCTACACTTTGTTTCTCCAAAACATCTGTACAAATACAGCTGCAGATTGTGTTTTATCCTCACGAGCAAAGCAACAAGGCCGGTGTCACTTTTTCTTTTTAGACTTTCTCACAGATTTGTGAGTTCAGAAGCATCATAATGTGTTCAGACCACACTGTGACCACTGTGAAAGACTTCAACTCTCTCTATACTCTGTGTAGTCATCAGTGTCTAAAGGACAAGATAATAACAAGATTTTTGACAAGTGAAGGGAAAAATAAAAAGGCAACAAAACTCATCATTAACAAGCCGAAGTGCAGCTTCATGCTGTCTGTTGTGGCCTCTCTGCTCTGCATGTGTGTGTGTGTCGCTCAAACGAAACACAGCAGAGAAGAGAGATAGAGAAGCATCGGAGACTCCGAAGCACATAAAAAAACACAGCAATGTAACCTGTTCATTACATTTTTATAGTGTTCTGACCTCACACCCTGCGTGCTGTTATTGGCTGGGGGCTACACACCCACTGCCCAAAGGCTGACGCCCAGAAGAATTCACACACCTCCACTGGGTCATAAGTGATGATTGAGAGTCATTACTTTAGTATGAGTCTATACATTGTTTGTTTTAGGAAAATCCTGCATAATATGCCTTTAAATATGTTGCACTGACTATTACTGGATATTTGATTATGGAGAATCAACAAAAATACAACCCAGTGTCAGATAGATTCATAAGCCTGATTTTGAAAAATAAAATGTAGATATTGAATGCCATTTCAAATGTTCCTTTTTGAACCCCATTACAGAAAGAAGCAGGCTCAATATAATTGTACAGAGAGGAAATACAACAGGGCTTGTTTCTGTTGACCAGTCTAAACCAGAATATGTGAGAGGAAGAAGTGGAAAAGTTGGAGCACAGCAGAGAGTCTTCTTCACCAAGCTGGACCTCCACAGTCTGAAACTCAGAGGCTGAGCTGATATAGGAAGAAAAAACACAACCTAAATTCAGCACTTTCCAGCAACATGTGACAGTAAATAGCTCTCTCAATGTTGTACTTAATAGTTCAGTTACTGTGGTCTGTAAAGAACGTGACGGTTTGAGATGAGATGGATTTATACTTGATGGTATTTTAACTGATTACATCTCAACAGATACATCACCAAAATATCTTCACATTAAGAAGAAAACAAGTTGTGTGAAAGAGGAACAGTTTTAATTGCATGTGGTTTTACAGCAGAGAGCTAAAGGCCAGTCTTGCTGTGGTTTTGTTTTGGCTGGTTCATACTTTTACCACAATGGAAAATGACAGGGGGAGGGTGCACAAGACTTGTTACATGTCTGCACAGTTACTATACTTATTCACTGTGTCAGTACATAATGGAGACATTTCTAAAATGTAGAAATAATAATATATTGAGCCAAATAGAGGAAAATATAGTCTTGTTGAGATTGTTTGTACATTAGTAGAGATCAAGAGGTTAAACAAATTTAGTTTCATGACCCATGATGTTCACTTGAGACCACACTGTGCTGTACTTCCTGTCAAACAAGTGACGTTTACCTCACTCACTCCTCCCTTCTTGCAGACCATCTGACTCTCCCTATAAGGAGATTTGACAGTCATCAGTGTCCTTTTCTGGCTCCTCCTCCATCAAACATCTAACATGCTGTCGTTTCTCTCAGATTAGGATCAGAGGCAGACAGAATAAGAAAGACTTTAACAGAGAAGGATTGAAAGAAACACAAGCAATAAAATGCAAACTTTTAATTTATTGATCATTTTTTCACAGTGAGTCCTTCCACCCACTGCCCACACACAAACACACATCAGATTACTGTGATAAAGCATCAGTTCCTCTCTGAGTTTATCTGCTGGCAGCACAAGTTCTCACCTTTTTTCTTTTTTCTGTCTGAAGAATAAAATGAAGACAAACAAGATAAAAAGACACTGAGACTGAGAGCAAGAGAGAAAGAAGCACGAGAGAATCAAAAGTCAACCAGAACATAATTAAAATGAGATTCTAGACAAAGTGATGTCAACTGCTCCTACTTACCACTCACATATGAAAACACATCAGCCAATTACAGGCCTGGAATTAAGTCGTTTTTAGGTCAAGGCCACTTTGGCCTTTGATAATTACAAATTTATTGGGGCATTGCAAGGTCAAAACCAATGGTGCAACAACAATAAGTGATAATTATATTGTGTAAAGATAAAACAGTACACAGTCAACAATTAGTAGTCAGTGAATTGAAAAACAGTATTGAGTTTATTAAAACTGTACACTGAATGTTTGACTTTTCCACAAAATGCTGCCTGATTGATTTTTTAAAAATGTGAACAATTCATCATATTAATTGCTATTGTTATATTTTAATGATAAAATTAAGTCTATAAATGGGCTAAGGGTGATGAAAATGAATCTGAACAAGTTTCCACACGTGTGCAACTATTAGCATTTGAGTCTGAGATCATAGGAGCAGTCACAAAAATGACTTAAAACCATAGACTGTATAAAAATGCTTAAAACACTTTTTTAAACGTTAAACATTAAACACACTGATGAGAAACGTCTCAAGGAGAGACTCGGATGAGAGCTGCCAGTCATGTAACAGCAGGCAGACTCTGCTGATCTGTCTTAACTGAGAAGTGACCGTCTGCTTACAGAGAAATGTGTGTGTGTGTGTGTGTGTGTGTGTGTGTGTGTGTGTGTGTGTGTTAATGTTGCATCACACTGAAAAAGTAGCAACCCGTCAGATCTCACAGCAAGTTACAAACTCTATGTATGTTCATAGTTAGCCAACAGCAATATCCTGGTTAGGATGTCAACAGTTAACTGCTGAGAATATTTTTGACTGGTTATGCATGTCGGTCTACAGGTTCATTTGCATACACACTGCACTAATGGCTTGTTCACAACATCAGATATTCTTTTTCAATGGATAAAGTACCAATGTAAAACTGACTTCTACACAGAGTGTTGCATTATGGGCTGTTTGTAACATTAATGTTGCTAGGCTAGCGATTGTCTTAAAGTCTGTTTATAGTGAGTGTGTTGGAGTCAATCAGCACTAAAAGTGTTTCGCTAGTCCAGTTTAACCTGCTGGAGTTCTGAAGGATCATGGAATGTGTTTTTCTGCCACGGAGGAAATAAATTCATGATGAGTGAAAACGAGTGAAGCATCTTCTGACGTCTCTACTACTACTACAAACTGCCAATGGCCAGTTCAAAACAGGGCACGCTAAACTGGCCATGGGGGTAGTTAATTTTAGAAGGGGCATTACGGCCACACTCTGGGGCATCCACGGCACTGGTTGTTTGGCCGTGGCATAATTCCTGCCCTGCAATTAATATGACAAAGCATATTCTAAACTCACACATCCAGTAGCTTCCTGAATTTGGTGGCAGCAGCAAACACAACATTCAGCTCCAGCTCTCTCTCTGATGCAGACCTGCAATTTTTCTTTTGTCTTTGGATGGGCTACATAGTTCAGGTCATCTGAGCTCACATTTTGTACATAAGAGTTCACACAGTCATGTGTTGTATCTTACATGCTGTAGCTGAGTTTGTCAGGTATCATCCTTAAATCTGTGCGTAATTAAAGTTTTTTTAAAATGTCTTTCTTCCAAACAAGTAGGCTAAATCTTGTAATTCAGTCACATTAAAGTTATAATACTATTGTTTTGTCCAATAGCCATTCAATGTATTTCTATTCAGTAATGATCTCTCAGTATAGTAGTTATGCTTCACTCCTGCAGCTTCTACTGTTGTTGTGTATCAGAAGGTGCATTATTGCTCAAATACCAACAGAAAGATGAGAAAAAGGAATTAAAAGTTGATCATAACTTTGTATCATTCAAGTTGTCATTTGTTATTGATTACTAGGACTGTTTTCTGCTCCTGTTATGAGATGTTGAGTCATGGAGGGATTTTCTTATTAATGTTAACAATCTCCTGTTTCCTGCCATTGTGTTTTTGATCCTAATGTTAATGCATTATAACAAGACTACCAGAAGACAAAACACAAGACAACAACAAAACATTTTCATCTTTGTGGATACAGAATACAGGTCACTGTTTCCAGTTAGTATTCTCTAACTGATATCTGAGAGTGTAACCAGAGACTAAATGACTAAAGACCAAATGGAGAGCCATGAATGTGTGCTGGCAAAAATTTGTTGGAGAGCAGATGTTGATGTAGCTTGTGAAGGTAAAGTGAGTTTGTGTAAAATAAAAGTGACTCATGGTGGATGTTTAAAAGTAGCATTACTCTCTATCTTTGAATACAGCAAGGCCTTTGATGTCTGTGGAAGGTTTCACTGCTTTATTTGTAGCTTTGACTCTGGATATCTCTTGATTTTTACTTCATTTCAGCTCAGACCACACTGTGCTGTCTCTTCCTGTCAAACAAGTGATGTGTCACCCACCCTCCCTATCGTACTCTCTCTGTAACTAAGTTTGACCGTCATCAGTGTCCTTTCTGCTCTTTTAATTGTCACATTAAGATTGTAGACAGATGAAATAAGAAAGACAAAGACTTTGGCTTAGAAAAGAAAAAGAAAAACACAAGCATGAAAATACAAACTAGTTTTTATTTTTGTGGTTGCTTGTATTCACCACCTACATGTGAGAACAACCACAGAATAATATGATAAAGCATCAGAGCTGCAGTTCCAGTTGCTTCCTGAGTCTATCTAGTGGCAGCATAAACAACATGAGTTTCCTCCTCTCTCTCTGCTGCTGGCCTCCTGCTTCTTATTGTTTTTGGAAGGAACCTCAGCACTGAAGAGTTCAGCTCATCTGAGCCCAAATACTGTAAATCAGAGAATTGGAGTCACATACTGTATCTCACACTGCAATCTCTGTTTTTTCAATGTCTTCAAGTGCTGCACCTTTTACCAACACAGTTCTTCAGAAGTCAGAAAAAACAAAATGTAGTAGCAGTTTTATTTGGTGTGTTTTGTGGTTGTTGCTACATTGTGAAAGTAACATACTGGAAAAAATAGTACAGAGCTGAAGGCCATTCTTGCTGTGGTTGAGATGTTTCTTTTAGGCTGACACAGACAGTACTGTTTGTTACACTTGAAAGTGGCAGGATGGACGACTGAGAGCATAAATACATGTTACATGCTAAAAAAACACACCTGGATGTTAGCTGTAGACTATTTTCTTCCACGTACCACTATAGACACAGCGACATACTGTATGTACTGTGCATACAGTCTATATTAAGTCAACATTTAAAGCTTAAGTTTCTGTATTGATATGCTGTAATAACATCTTTACAAGAGCGATATGAAATAAAACTCAGCGCTAGAAAGAAGATGCAACTGTTATGCATCTTTTTTTCTGCCAAAGTGATGGTCTCCTCTCCACCAAACACACAAAAACACATAAAAACACAAGTGCAGATTCACATGAAAAAGCATCAGTTCCCCTCTGAAGAGCTTTTCTTGTTTCTTGAGTCTATCTGGTGGCAGCATACACAACATTTGGCTCCACCGCTCTTCTTTTTGCTTTTTGACAGAAAGTCACTGCTGCATAGTTCAGGTCATCAGAGCCCAGATTCTGTAAATAAAAGTATTTACAGTCAGTCACCTTAACAAGTGGAAATGAAGAGAAAAACAAAACAATGGCTGGACATGATCTTAAATTATAAAACAAATACAAGTAAATGATCAAACTTTACTTGTTAAGTAAATGATAAAACATGATTCACCTCACTCTGTTGTTGATTCTTTTCTTCATTAGCTGCCAAATGAAAGAGACAATGTATCTAATCAGTTAATTGACCGTCATTATTCTAAAACTTTACTGTTATTCTGTTTTGGCAAACATGAAATTTAATATTCTTCCAAAATATTCACACAACTTTAAAGAATTTGTGAAAAAAATTATAAACCAAATACAAGATCGAAACATTACCTCTCTGAAGTTTTCTGTTTTTAACAACCAGACCAATGATGACCGTAGTGTGGAGAACAAACAGACTGCCCAAGATCACCAAGATCACACCCATCAGCTTTGTTGTTGCATCAGACTCTGCCACAAGAAAGATCTTTAATCAGACTGTTTCTCCTTTTCTAGCTAAAAATGACTAACATTAAAATGGACAAATGAATTTTGCACAATGAAATCTATAAGAGACTCTTACGTTTAGACTTTCTGCCAATGTCATCATATGATTCATCATCACTGCCTTTTAATGAAATGAAGATACATTTTATTTTTATTTTGCTTTAAAAATGTGCATCAATATCTTGTTTTGACAATAATTAAATAGCCACATATAGAAAGACATAAGAGAAGAATATAAATTTCATAACATCTTACCTTCAACATTTAAATGTATGACACTTAAAAATGTCTGTCCGTAAATGTAAAATCCACAGAAATAAACCCCTGAGTCAGATAAATCCACTTCCTTAATGTTGAGAGAGACTGTGGAAATGTTGGAGCTCATTTTAAATTTTCCATCTTTAAATCCATCACAGTAGTGAACACTTTTAGAGTTGATCATAGTTGAGATACAGCTGGCTTTGGTTCTGTTGACCAGTCTGAACCAGGATGTTGTTGCTTGACCTTTGTAAATTTTGGTGCACTGCAGTGTGACGTTTTCACCAGACTGGACCTCCACAGTGTGAGACTCAGAAAGTGAGACAGAGATCCAGCCTGAAACACACAGCAGAGACAACAAGAGATTTAGTTGTTATAGGAAGAAAAACAAAACCTCTTAATAAATTGAATAATGAGCAAAAACCATTAAATTCTGGCAGCAATGAAGTTGAGAGAAATGTAGTGGCAGAACTTACTGATGCTGCAGAGAATGAAAGCTGTTATCAAGGTAAGGTTCATCATGGTGCGTATGATTGTAGCTCAGCAATGTGTGTAATCAAACTGTGCTCCAGGAAGGGTGCTCTCAACTTAAGAGGTGGGGCCATTTTTTCTTGCCCATACAGTTGCGTAAACTGTCCACGTGAATGCTTTCTGTGAAACGAGTGTTGATGCCAAATGATCGTCTGAACGGATACGAGATGGTTATCCTAAAGGTTATTTTAGCTACGTAGTATTCAAACCAAAGTTAAAGAATGATAGAATTTACACACACACCCCTCCCAAATCTGAACAAACCCTGGTGAAACCCAAATATAGCAACAGCTAGACAGCTAAGGAGATATAATATATAGGTTTGGATTTACCCAAAGGTGTTTTCACAGCAAAGCTAACACACCTGGAGCAATCTGTCTCTCTACTGAATGCACACAGACATTATGTTGATCCTCCATCCAATTCTTTGTAAGACAGCAATCCCACCTTCCTATGTAGGAGTAAAAAGAGCATCACTGGGATTAGTAACTGTGTCAATACTGAATTTAAAAACTGAATCCCTTACATTACTTGTAAGAGATTTGAAACTACTCATTAATGAAAAATGTATCACATCAGTGTAATGTGCTCTGGTTAAAACATTGATCAAGAATGTTGTTGGATTTGTTCTGTGTCAGCTGTCAACTGATCTTTGTCTGACTCGATACTAGTAAAACCTCACAATATGTCAATAATGTGTATAGACCAGAGGCAGACTGAACACCACTGGATGTCATGTAGGCAGCTATACTGGAAACATCTACAATGTCCAGATGATGGGCGGCTGTGGCTCAGGAGGTAGAGCAGGTCATCCACTCATCGGAAGATCGACGGTTCGATTCCCGGCTCCTCCAGTCCACAAGCCGATGTGTCCTTGGGCAAGATACTTAACCCCTCAGTGTATGAATGTGTGTGAATGGTTAGCTTCCTCTGATGGGCAGGTTGGGACCTTGCACGGTAGCCCCTGTACCCATTCAGCTTATGAATGGGTGGATTTGTAGTGTAAAAGCGCTTTGAGTGGTCAGAAGACTAAAAAGGTGCTATACAAGTACAGTCCATTTACCATTTACCATGATCAGCCGTCGTCCTCTAGAACCTCAACAGTGAGGCTCAGCTAAGTGATGTACTGCTGTGAATATGTATGTAATGGAATCACTGATCTTCACACACACTCACTAAAGAATATCAACGTAAAACAAGCTATTTTTGGAAGATGCTTAATAATTATGTCTCCATAAGCCGACAGCTTGATATATATATCAGGTATGAATGTGGGAACTGATGAAAGGTGAATTAAAAAAATCATATGCCAATTAGCAGAACTTTATTTCAGATACCTGGAAAAAGAGGGACGAGTGTTTAACCAGTTCCTCCACATGGTACCTCAGAAAAACTTGATGCTGCCAGTCTTCCTTTGAATTTGACGTACCAAATGAATCACTGTGTCACGCACACCTGACATGCACCTTGTCTTGAGAGGATCTGTGTGCATTGATTTAAAAAAAATGCAATTTGTATTTTCTGTACCTGGGAAGGTCTTAATCTATCTGGACAGGTCTTAATCTATCTGGACAGGCTGCCCAAGTAGAGAGAAACACTGATGTACAGTCTGGAGCAGAGTGAATGTTTTCACATGAGGCTGTCAGTGTCAAACTGTGTCAGGCATCTTTTCACAAGTTGCTTATAGATCATGTGAAGATAAAACAGTGGTGCAAGTTTGTCAGAAGTGTTAAGATACATATACAGATATGTCACTAATACAGACAGGGCTGTTTGTCACCACAGTGTAAAGTGCAACAAGGGGCAGGTGGGAGCCACATATAATTATATTTAGAAATAAGACCTTTTAAAATACATATTTGAATTCAGACATTTAGTACATCAACATCAGTTTAAATATCCAGTTTTCACTTTGATGGTTGTAAGTTTTACAAAAAGGTTTTTATAAATGTTCTGTAGAAGCTGATCATTTAGTCTACTTGACAGCAGAAAGTCACACAGTTAACTACACAGTTAACTACACAGTTAAATACACAGTTTTGACTGAACAGGTCTCTTGACTTTCAGGTCAGTTGTGCTCTGACTACACTGTGATATTATGTGTACCTCACTCACTCCTCCACTGTTGCATCTAACTCTCTCTATAAGAGAATGTGGACAGTCATCAATGTCCTTACTGGCTCCTCCTCCCTCAAACACCAATCATATTGTTTTGCTGTCAGATCTCCATCTGAGGCAGATAAAATAATCAAGAAAGAGACTTTGAGAGAGATGAGAATGAAAACATTTAGCTCACTTTATTTATTTGCACAAATAACAAAACACACACAAACAATACATTAAAGAATTAAAAATGATTTTCATCAGGTGCTTAACTCAACAACACACAACACAATTTTGTATGAATCAAACTTGTTTAGATGATTTGACATCATTTTTGGATAAGTTGATGGTGTGTATTGCTACCCTCACAATACTCCAGCAGCAGATTAATGAAGCATTAGTTTCACTCTGAGCTGTTGCTGTTGTTTCTTCTTGTCTGTCTGCTGGCAGCATAAATAACATGAGTGTCCACTTCTCTCTGTGATGCAGGCCTCCTGCTTCTTATTGTTGTTGAATACAAAGTCAGTGCTGTGTCCTTCAGCTGATCAGAGTCCAGATTCTGTAAATAAAAGTACATGCAGTTCTACATGTCAAATAGCTGAGTTTGTGAGAAAAACACTATTGACTTGTGATGATTCTACAACCTTTGAAATGATCAAACACAAAAGTGGATTTACCTTGTTCACTAGTGAATTCTGCCCTTCAGTTGCAGCTGAGTGACAGAGACAATACATCTGATCAGTTAATAGAAAGTTTGCTGTCATCACATTTTGGCTACAAGAAATGTTCTATTTTTTCATCATACTGACACTATTGAACATTTCCATAAGTGTTTAGTTTGAGTAATTCTCATAAAGTACCTGTCTTAAGTTTCCTGACTTTAACCAGCAGACCAATGATGACCATTACAAGGAAAACAGTCAGACCAGCCAGGATCACACTCGTCAACTTTGTTATTCCATCAGACTCACACTCACATTCTACAAGAAAGATCATTAAATCAGACTAAATTACTACCAGAAGTGACTTGAGATGAAAAACAAATCAAGCAGAGATGTTTCATTTTCAAATGTTTGACAATCTGCATTTCTACATCTGCAAATCTTACTTTTAGATGTGTCGTCCACGTCATCATGTGATCCATCATCACTGCCTTTTAATGAAATGAAGATACATTTAGTCTTGATTTTGAGAGATTTGCATCACAATCATTGTTTGGTAATGTTTAAACTGCCACTTTGTTGCATATGTAGATATTAGATAATAATTATGAAATATATTGACAATATAAACATAAATGACCAAACAAAATACAAGACTTAACATTAATCTTACCTTTAACTTTTAAATGTATGTCACTGAAAAGTAGACGTCCACTTGTGTAGAATGCACAGAAATACAGTCCAGAGTCTGATGAATCCACTTGTTTGATGTTCAGAGAGACAGTAGAGATGTTGGAGCTCATTTCAAATTTTCCCTTCTGAAAGTCATCACAGAATTCAACTTTGCTGTCAGACCCGATCATAACAGAGATACAGTAGATCTTGGTTCTGTTGACAAGTCTCAACCAGAAAGTTATAGACTCGTGTTTTTTGATGCACTGCAGTGTGACTGCTTGACCAGACTGGACCTCCACAACCTGAGACTCAGACACTGAGACAGAGATCCAGCCTGAAACACACAGCAGAGACAAGTTGTTACAGGAAGATAAACGATACCTCTTAATGAATTTAACAGTGAGTATATAAGTTTCAGTCGTGTCGGCTGAACATAGAATAACAACATTTGTAATGAAGTTGAGACTAATTCAAAGCCAATACTCACTAATGCTGCAGAGACTTAAAGCAGTTATCAAGGTAAAGGTCTTCATGGTGTGTATGACTGAAGCTCTGCAATGTCCGTACTTGATATGTGACCCAGGAAGGTTGATCTCAACATAAAGAGGCGGGCTGTTTTCTTGTTGCTTGTCTTGTTCCTCAAACTGACATTAATGCTTTCAGGAAAAGCATCTTGATGCAGATGTTTGGCCTCAATGAGAACGAGACAAAGTTATTTTTTTCAGACAATGTGATTTAATAATAACTAATCTTCAAGCCAAATTACATACAATATAGTGAACAAAGATATATTGAATAAGAGTGTTTCCCCTCGGTTGATTGCTTTGGGGCGGTGGGGGGTGAAGGGTTGTGATGGCTGATGAAAAACTCAGAAGACACATTTCCACGACAACGATTTGGAAGACGAGTCTTTTCTTTGTCTTGAGAAGCTGCAGCATTTATTTATTTACTGCCAGACTGACAAGTTACTGCTAACCTTTTCATCTGCTCCGCTCGCATTCACCGTCACTTTTCTGCCTCTCTCTCTCTGCACTCGCTCAAATACACACGCTCATTTACACACTGACCACACACACACACACATTACACACTGCCCTATTCCTAAACAGAGATACACTACGGCAGTGTGGCGCTGCTGAATGAATATTGGGGAAACACTGAGATATTTACCTCAATATCCAGTTTCTTGCTGTTTGTGTTTTTTCTATTATATCATTACACATTATAGCTGCTCCAAGACTAAACAGTGAGTGCTGACATGCTCTCCATGTTGTTGTTATCTCTGATTTCTTCTCAGAGCTGAATACAAACCTTGAGTGCACTTATCATTTTTAATTGTTTTTAATATTCTCATTCAACATTTCTTCTTTTACTGTCATTAATATTGTTGTTCTGTAACCTGTGAAACTAACTGTGGCCTAAACATTGTCAGTCATGTTCTAATGAAATAAACAATAAAAAGATTGGGAGCAAGAAAATCCTGAGAACATTTTTCAGGACCCGTTATTGTCGAGCGCTTTCATCTAAATTTCACAAAGTACATGCTTCATATCTGGTTGTGTAAATATGAGTTTGTATATTTCAACAAGTCTGAAAGAAACTGTGAAGGTCAATTAGTCAGTTTGTATAAAGTAATGAGTGGAGTAGTGAAATATTGTCAGGAGTTGATATATACTGGTAATTTTTAACTAGACTTGGATGTTTGTGGTTATGGCTGAAAACCAGTCTTCCTGTGGTTTAGACTTTACTGTTGCTGTTTGTTGTCTGCTGGTTATTTCTACACTTTGTTTCTCCAAAACATCTGTACAAATACAGCTGCAGATTGTGTTTTATCCTCACGAGCAAAGCAACAAGGCTGGTGTCACTTTTTCTTTTTAGACTTTCTCACAGATTTGTGAGTTCAGAAGCATCATAATGTGTTCAGACCACACTGTGTTGTCTCCACTGTGAAAGACTTCAACTCTCTCTATACTCTGTGTAGTCATCAGTGTCCAAAGGACAAGATAATAGCAAGATTTTGTACAAGTGAAGGGAAAAATCAAAAGGCAACAAAACTCATCATTAACAAGCCGAAGTGCAGCTTCATGCTGTCTGTTGTGGCCTCTCTGCTCTGCATGTGTGTGTGTGTGTCGCTCAAACGAAACACAGCAGAGAAGAGAGATGGAGAAGCATCGGAGACTCTGAAGCACATAAAAAAACACAGCAATGTAACCTGTTCATTACATTTTTATAGTGTTCTGACCTCACACCCTGCATGCTGTTATTGGCTGGGGGCTACACACCCACTGCCCAAAGGCTGACGCCCAGAAGAATTCACACACCTCCACTGGGTCATAAGTGATGATTGAGAGTCATTACTTTAGTATGAGTCTATACATTGTTTGTTTTAGGAAAATCCTGCATAATATGCCTTTAAATATGTTGCACTGACTATTACTGGATATTTGATTATGGAGAATCAACAAAACTACAACCCAGTGTCAGATAGATTCATAAGCCTGATTTTGAAAAATAAAATGTAGATATTGAATGCCATTTCAAATGTTCCTTTTTGAACCCCATTACAGAAAGAAGCAGGCTCAATATAATTGTACAGAGAGGAAATACAACAGGGCTTGTTTCTGTTGACCAGTCTAAACCAGAATATCTGAGAGGAAGAAGTGGAAAAGTTGGAGCACAGCAGAGAGTCTTCTTCACCAAGCTGGACCTCCACAGTCTGAAACTCAGAGGCTGAGCTGATATAGGAAGAAAAAACACAACCTAAATTCAGCACTTTCCAGCAACATGTGACAGTAAATAGCTCTCTCAATGTTGTACTTAATAGTTCAGTTACTGTGGTCTGTAAAGAACGTGACGGTTTGAGATGAGATGGATTTATACTTGATGGTATTTTAACTGATTACATCTCAACAGATACATCACCAAAATATCTTCACATTAAGAAGAAAACAAGTTGTGTGAAAGAGGAACAGTTTTAATTGCATGTGGTTTTACAGCAGAGAGCTAAAGGCTAGTCTTGCTGTGGTTTTGTTTTGGCTGGTTCATACTTTTACCACAATGGAAAATGACAGGGGGAGGGTGCACAAGACTTGTTACATGTCTGCACAGTTACTATACTTATTCACTGTGTCAGTACATAATGGAGACATTTCTAAAATGTAGAAATAATAATATATTGAGCCAAATAGAGGAAAATATAGTCTTGTTGAGATTGTTTGTACATTAGTAGAGATCAAGAGGTTAAACAAATTTAGTTTCATGACCCATGATGTTCACTTGAGACCACACTGTGCTGTACTTCCTGTCAAACAAGTGACGTTTACCTCACTCACTCCTCCCTTCTTGCAGACCATCTGACTCTCCCTATAAGGAGATTTGACAGTCATCAGTGTCCTTTTCTGGCTCCTCCTCCATCAAACATCTAACATGCTGTTGTTTCTCTCAGATTAGGATCAGAGGCAGACAGAATAAGAAAGACTTTAACAGAGAAGGATTGAAAGAAACACAAGCAATAAAATGCAAACTTTTAATTTATTGATCATTTTTTCACAGTGAGTCCTTCCACCCACTGCCCACACACAAACACACATCAGATTACTGTGATAAAGCATCAGTTCCTCTCTGAGTTTATCTGCTGGCAGCACAAGTTCTCACCTTTTTTCTTTTTTGTGTCTGAAGAATAAGATGAAGACAAACAAGATAAAAAGACACTGAGACTGAGAGCAAGAGAGAAAGAAGCACGAGAGAATCAAAAGTCAACCAGAACATAATTAAAATGAGATTCTAGACAAAGTGATGTCAACTGCTCCTACTTACCACTCACATATGAAAACACATCAGCCAATTAGAGGCCTGGAATTAAGTCATTTTTAGGGCAAGGCCACTTTGGCCTTTGATAATTACAAATTTATTGGGGCATTGCAAGGTCAAAACCAATGGTGCAACAACAATAAGTGATAATTATATTGTGTAAAGATAAAACAGTACACAGTCAACAATTAGTAGTCAGTGAATTGAAAAACAGTATTGAGTTTATTAAAACTGTACACTGAATGTTTGACTTTTCCACCAATTGCTGCCTGATTGATTTTTTAAAAATGTGAACAATTCATTATATTAATTGCTATTGTTATATTTTAATGCTAAAATTAAGTCTATAAATGGGCTAAGGGTGATGAAAATGAATCTGAACAAGTTTCCACACGTGTGCAACTATTAGCATTTGAGTCTGAGATCATAGCAGCAGTCACAAAAATGACTTAAAACCATAGACTGTATAAAAATGCTTAAAACACTTTTTTAAACGTTAAACATTAAACACACTGATGAGAAACGTCTCAAGGAGAGACTCGGATGAGAGCTGCCAGTCATGTAACAGCAGGCAGACTCTGCTGATCTGTCTTAACTGAGAAGTGACCGTCTGCTTACAGAGAAATGTGTGTATGTGTGTGTGTGTGTGTGTGTGTGTGTGTGTGTGTGTGTGTGTTAACGTTGCATCACACTGAAAAAGTAGCAACCCGTCAGATCTCACAGCAAGTTACAAACTCTATGTATGTTCATAGTTAGCCAACAGCAATATCCTGGTTAGGATGTCAACGGTTAACTGCTGAGAATATTTTTGACTGGTTATGCATGTCGGTCTACAGGTTCATTTACATACACACTGCACTAATGGCTTGTTCACAACATCAGATATTCTTTTTCAATGGATAAAGTACCAATGTAAAACTGACTTCTACACAGAGTGTTGCATTATGGGCTGTTGCCACTGTCACAGACAGTCTTATTAATAGTAACTGCCAGAGAAAATCATTTTGACCGCTTCCAAGAGCCTGGCAGGAGAGTGTGTGACTAACTTTAAAACACAACGCGTATGAATACTTACACTGTACAGTGTTTAGCTGCCTGTGCTTATCACATAATGTTTTAGCTAATGTAAGCTAAAGGGTTAGCTGTTAATGTTTACGTTGACGTTACACATATATTTGCGGGATGGGAGAAATCTTGCGCCACTGTTGATGTCCAGCATGATGATTGAGACACTGGGAAACATTGAGAGTGTTTATTTGCTGTGTCACATGTAGTTTTGAATGAGGAAGTACGCAACTTTCTTTTAAGGGAACAATGGCCAGTTCAAAACAGGGCACGCTAAACTGGCCATGGGGGTAGTTAATTTTAGAAGAGGCATTACGGCCACACTCTGGGGCATCCACGGCACTGGTTGTTTGGCCGTGGCATAATTCCTGCCCTGCAATTAATATGACAAAGCATATTCTAAACTCACACATCCAGTAGCTTCCTGAATCTGGTGGCAGCAGCAAACACAACATTCAGCTCCAGCTCTCTCTCTGATGCAGACCTGCAATTTTTCTTTTGTCTTTGGATGGGCTACATAGTTCAGGTCATCTGAGCTCACATTTTGTACATAAGAGTTCACACAGTCATGTGTTGTATCTTAGATGCTGTAGCTGAGTTTGTCAGGTATCATCCTTAAATCTGTGCATAATTAAAGTTTTTTTTTAAAATGTCTTTCTTCCAAACAAGTAGGATAAATCTTGTAATTCAGTCACATTAAAGTTATAATGCTATTGTTTTGTCCAATAGCCATTCAATGTATTTCTATTCAGTAATGATCTCTCAGTATAGTAGTTATGCTTCACTCCTGCAGCTTCTACTGTTGTTGTGTATCAGAAGGTGCATTATTGCTCAAATACCAACAGAAAGATGAGAAAAAGGAATTAAAAGTTGATCATAACTTTGTATCATTCAAGTTGTCATTTGTTATTGATTACTAGGACTGTTTTCTGCTCCTGTTATGAGATGTTGAGTCATGGAGGGATTTTCTTATGAATGTTAACAATCTCTTGTTTCCTGCCATTGTGTTTTTGATCCTAATGTTAATGCATTATAACAAGACTACCAGAAGACAAAACACAAGACAACAACAAAACATTTTCATCTTTGTGGATACAGAATACAGGTCACTGTTTCCAGTTAGTATTCTCTAACTGATATCTGAGAGTGAAACCAGAGACTAAATGACTAAAGACCAAATGGAGAGCCATGAATGTGTGCTGGCAAAAATTTGTTGGAGAGCAGATGTTGATGTAGCTTGTGAAGGTAAAGTGAGTTTGTGTAAAATAAAAGTGACTCATGGTGGATGTTTAAAAGTAGCATTACTCTCTATCTTTGAATACAGCAAGGCCTTTGATGTCTGTGGAAGGTTTCACTGCTTTATTTGTAGCTTTGACTCTGGACATCTCTTGATTTTTACTTCATTTCAGCTCAGACCACACTGTGCTGTCTCTTCCTGTCAAACAAGTGATGTGTCACCCACCCTCCCTATCGTACTCTCTCTGTAACTAAGTTTGACCGTCATCAGTGTCCTTTCTGCTCTTTTAATTGTCACATTAAGATTGTAGACAGATGAAATAAGAAAGACAAAGACTTTGGCTTAGAAAAGAAGAAAAACACAAGCATGAAAATACAAACTAGTTTTTACTTTTTTGGTTGCTTGTATTCACCACCTTCATCTGAGAACAACCACAGAATAATATGATAAAGCATCAGAGCTGCAGTTCCAGTTGCTTCCTGAGTCTATCTAGTGGCAGCATAAACAACATGAGTTTCCTCCTCTCTCTCTGCTGCTGGCCTCCTGCTTCTTATTGTTTTTGGAAGGAACCTCAGCACTGAAGAGTTCAGCTCATCTGAGCCCAAATACTGTAAATCAGAGAGTTGGAGTCACATACTGTATCTCACACTGCAATCTCTGTTTTTTCAATGTCTTCAAGTGCTGCACCTTTTACCAACACAGTTCTTCAGAAGTCAGAAAAAACAAAATGTAGTAGCAGTTTTATTTGGTGTGTTTTGTGGTTGTTGCTACATTGTGAAAGTAACACACTGGAGAAAATAGTACAGAGCTGAAGGCCATTCTTGCTGTGGTTGAGATGTCTCTTTTAGGCTGACACAGACAGTACTGTTTGTTACACTTGAAAGTGGCAGGATGGACGACTGAGAGCATAAATACATGTTACATGCTAAAAAAACACACCTGGATGTTAGCTGTAGACTATTTTCTTCCACGTACCACTATAGACACAGCGACATACTGTATGTACTGTGCATACAGTCTATATTAAGTCAACATTTAAAGCTTAAGTTTCTGTATTGATGTGCTGTAATAACATCTTTACAAGAGCGATATGAAATAAAACTCAGCGCTAGAAAGAAGATGCAACTGTTATGCATCTTTTTTTCTGCCAAAGTGATGGTCTCCTGTCCACCAAACACACAAAAACACATAAAAACACAAGTGCAGATTCACATGAAAAAGCATCAGTTCCCCTCTGAAGAGCTTTTCTTGTTTCTTGAGTCTATCTGGTGGCAGCATACACAACATTTGGCTCCACCGCTCTTCTTTTTGCTTTTTGACAGAAAGTCACTGCTGCATAGTTCAGGTCATCAGAGCCCAGATTCTGTAAATAAAAGTATTTACAGTCAGTCACCTTAACAAGTGGAAATGAAGAGAAAAACAAAACAATGGCTGGACATGATCTTAAATTATAAAACAAATACAAGTAAATGATCAAACTTTACTTGTAAAGTAAATGATAAAACATGATTCACCTCACTCTGTTGTCGATTCTTTTCTTCATTAGCTGCCAAATGAAAGAGACAATGTATCTAATCAGTTAATTGACCGTCATTATTCTAAAACTTTACTGTTATTCTGTTTTTGGCAAACATGAAATTTAGTATTCTTCCAAAATATTTACACAACTTTAAAGAATTTGTGAAAAAAAAACTATAAACCAAATACAAGATCGAAACATTACCTCTCTGAAGTTTTCTGTTTTTAACAACCAGACCAATGATGACCGTAGTGTGGAGAACAAACAGACTGCCCAAGATCACCAAGATCACACCCATCAGCTTTGTTGTTGCATCCGACTCTGCCACAAGAAAGATCTTTAATCAGACTGTTTCCCCTTTTCTAGCTAAAAATGACGAACATTAAAATGGACAAATGAATTTTGCACAATGAAATCTCTAAGAGACTCTTACGTTTAGACTTTCTGCCAATGTCATCATATGATTCATCATCACTGCCTTTTAATGAAATGAAGATACATTTTATTTTTATTTTGCTTTAAAAATGTGCATCAATATCTTGTTCTGACAATAATTAAATAGCCACATATAGAAAGACATAAGAGAAGAATATACATTTCATAACATCTTACCTTCAACATTTAAATGTATGACACTTAAAAATGTCTGTCCGTAAATGTTAAATCCACAGAAATAAACCCCTGAGTCAGATAAATTCACTTTCTTAATGTTGAGAGAGGTTGTGGAAATGTTGGAGCTCATTTGAAATTTTCCATTTTGAAATCCATCACAGTATTTAACAGCTTTAGAGCTGGTCATAGATGAGATACAGCTGGCTTTGGTTCTGTTGACCAGTCTGAACCAGGATGTTGTTGCTTGAACTTTGTAAATTGTGGTGCACTGCAGTGTGACGTTTTCACCAGACTGGACCTCCACAGTGTGAGACTCAGAAAGTGAGACAGAGATCCAGCCTGAAACACACAGCAGAGACAACAAGAGATTTAGTTGTTATAGGAAGAAAAACAAAACCTCTTAATAAATTGAATAATGAGCAAAAACCATTAAATTCTGGCAGCAATGAAGTTGAGAGAAATGTAGTGGCAGAACTTACTGATGCTGCAGAGAATGAAAGCTGTTATCAAGGTAAGGTTCATCATGGTGCGTATGATTGTAGCTCAGCAATGTGTGTAATCAAACTGTGCTCCAGGAAGGGTGCTCTCAACTTAAGAGGTGGGGCCATTTTTTCTTGCTCATACAGTTGCGTAAACTGTCCACGTGAATGCTTTCTGTAAAACGAGTGTTGATGCCAAATGATCGTCTGAACGGATACGAGATGGTTATCCTAAAGATTATTTTAGCTACGTAGTGTTCAAACCAAAGTTAAAGAATGATAGAATTTACACACACACCCCTCCCAAATCTGAACAAACCCCGGTGAAACCCAAATATAGCAAAAGCTAGCCAGCTAAGGAGATATAATATACAGGTTTGGATTTACCCAAAGGTGTTTTCACAGCAAAGCTAACACACCTGGAGCAATCTGTCTCTCTACTGAATGCACACAGACATTATGTTGATCCTCCATCCAATTCTTTGTAAGACAGCAATCCCACCTTCCTATGTAGGAGTAAAAAGAGCATCACTGGGATTAGTAACTGTGTCAATACTGAATTTAAAAACTGAATCCCTTACATTACTTGTAAGAGATTTGAAACTACTCATTAATGAAAAATGTATCACATCAGTGTAATGTGCTCTGGTTAAAACATTGATCAAGAATGTTGTTGGATTTGTTCTGTGTCAGCTGTCAACTGATCTTTGTCTGACTCGATACTAGTAAAACCTCACAATATGTCAATAATGTGTATAGACCAGAGGCAGACTGAACACCACTGGATGTCATGTAGGCAGCTATACTGGAAACATCTACAATGTCCAGATGATGGGGCGGCTGTGGCTCAGGAGGTAGAGCCGGTCATCCACTCATCGGAAGATCAGCGGTTCGATTCCCGACTCCTCCAGTCCACATGCCGATATGTCATTGGGCAAGATACTTAACCCCTCAGTGTATGAATGTGTGTGAATGGTTAGTTTCCTCTGATGGGCAGGTTGGGACCTTGCATGGTAGCCCCTGTACCCATTCAGCTTATCAATGTGTGTGAATGGGTGAATGTGATTTGTAGTTTAAAAGCGCTTTGAGTGGTCGGAAGACTAGAAAGGTGCTATACAAGTACAGTCCATTTACCATTTACCATGATCAGCTGTCGTCCTCTAGAACCTCAACAGTGAGGCTCAGCTAAGTGATGTACTGCTGTGAATACGTATGTAATGGAATCACTGATCTTCACACACACTCACTAAAGAATATCATAGTAAAACAAGCTATTTTTGGAAGATGCTTGATAATTATGTCTCCGTAAGCCAACAGCTTGACATATATATCAGGTATGAATGTGGGAACTAATGAAAGGTGAATTAAAAAAATCATATGCCAATTAGCAGAACTTTATTTCTGTTTATCCAGTTCCTCCACATGGTACCTCAGAAAAACTTGATGCTGCCAGTCTTCCTTTGAATTTGACGTACCAAATGAATCACTGTGTCACGCACACCTGACATGCACCTTGTCTTGAGAGGATCTGTGTGCATTGATTGAAAAAAATGCAATTTGTATTTTCTGTACCTGGGCAGGTCTTAATCTATCTGGACAGGTCTTAATCTATCTGGACAGGTCTTAATCTATCTGGACAGGCTGCCCAAGTAGAGAGAAACACTGATGTACAGTCTGGAGCAGAGTGAATGTTTTCACATGAGGCTGTCAGTGTCAAACTGTGTCACAAGTTGCTTATAGATCATGTGAAGATAAAACAGTGGTGCAAGTTTGTCAGAAGTGTTAAGATACATATACAGATATGTCACTAATACAGACAGGGCTGTTTGTCACCACAGTGTAAAGTGCAACAAGGGGCAGGTGGGAGCCACATATAATTGTATTTATAAATACGACCTTTTAAAATACATATTTGAATTCAGACATTTAGTACATCAACATCAGTTTAAATATCCATTTTTCACTTTGATGGTTGTAAGTTTTGCAAAAAGGTTTTTGTAAATGTTCTGTAGAAGCTGATCATTTAGTCTACTTGACAGCAGAAAGTCACACAGTTAACTACACAGTTAACTACACAGTTAACTACACAGTTAACTACACAGTTTTGAATGAACAGGTCTCTTGACTTTCAGGTCAGTTGTGCTCTGACTACACTGTGATATTATGTGTACCTCACTCACTCCTCCACTGTTGCATCTAACTCTCTTTATAAGAGAATGTGGACAGTCATCAATGTCCTTACTGGCTCCTCCTCCATCAAACACCAATCATATTGTTTTGCTGTCAGATCTCCATCTGAGGCAGATAAAATAATCAAGAAAGAGACTATGAGAGAGATGAGAATGAAAACATTTAGCTCACTTTATTTATTTGCAGAAATAACAAAACACACACAAACAATACATTAAAGAATTAAAAATGATTCTCATCAGGTGCTTAACTCAACAACACACAACACAATTTTGTATGAATAAAACTTGTTTAGATGATTTGACATCATTTTTGGATAAGTTGATGGTGTGTATCGCTACCCTCACAATACTCCAGCAGCAGATTAATGAAGCATTAGTTTCACTCTGAGCTGTTGCTGTTGTTTCTTCTTGTCTGTCTGCTGGCAGCATAAATAACATGAGTGTCCACTTCTCTCTGTGATGCAGGCCTCCTGCTTCTTATTGTTGTTGAATACAAAGTCAGTGCTGTGTCCTTCAGCTGATCAGAGTCCAGATTCTGTAAATAAAAGTACATGCAGTTCTACATGTCAAATAGCTGAGTTTGTGAGAAAAACACTATTGACTTGTGATGATTCTACAACCTTTGAAATGATCAAACACAAAAGTGGATTTACCTTGTTCACTAGTGAATTCTGCCCTTCAGTGGCAGCTGAGTGACAGAGACAATACATCTGATCAGTTAATAGAAAGTTTGCTGTCATCACATTTTGGCTACAAGAAATGTTCTATTTTTTCATCATACTGACACTATTGAACATTTCCATAAGTGTTTAGTTTGAGTAATTCTTATAAAGTACCTGTCTTAAGTTTCCTGACTTTAAGCAGCAGACCAATGATGACCATTACAAGGAAAACAGTCAGACCAGCCAGGATCACACTCGTCAACTTTGTTGTTCCATCAGACTCTTCTACAAGAAAGATCATTAAATCAGACTAAATTACTACCAGAAGTGACTTGAGATGGAAAAACAAATCAAGCAGAGATGTTTCATTTTCAAATGTTTGACAATCTGCATTTCTACATCTGCAAATCTTACTTTTAGATGTGTCGTCCACGTCATCATGTGATCCATCATCACTGCCTTTTAATGAAATGAAGATACATTTAGTCTTGATTTTGAGAGATTTGCATCACAATCATTGTTTGGTAATGTTTAAACTGTCACTTTGTTGCATATGTAGATATTAGATAATAATGATGAAATATATTAACAATATAAACATAAATGACCAAACAAAATACAAGACTTAACATTAATCTTACCTTTAACTTTTAAATGTATGTCACTGAAAACATAACGTACACTTGTGTAGAATGCACAGAAATACAGTCCAGAGTCTGTTGAATCCACTTGTTTGATGTTCAGAGAGACAGTAGAGATGTTGGAGCTCATTTCAAATTTTCCATTCTGAACACCATCACAGAATTCAGCTTTGCTGTCAGACCTGATCTTAACAGAGATACAGTAGATCTTGGTTCAGTTGACAAGTCTCAGCCAGAAAGTTATAGACTCATGTTTTAATATATTGGGACACTGCAGTGTGACTGCTTGACCAGACTGGACCTCCACAACCTGAGACTCAGACACTGAGACAGAGATCCAGCCTGAAACACACAGCAGAGACAAGTTGTTACAGGAAGATAAACGATACCTCTTAATGAATTTAACAGTGAGTATATAAGTTTCAATCATGTCGGCTGAACATAGAATAACAACATTTGTAATGAAGTTGAGACTAATTCAAAGCCAATACTCACTAATGCTGCAGAGACTTAAAGCAGTTATCAAGGTAAAGGTCCTCATGGTGTGTATGACTGAAGCTCTGCAATGTCCGTACTTGATGTGTGACCCAGGAAGGTTGATCTCAACATAAAGAGGCGGGCTGTTTTCTTGTTGCTTGTCTTGTTCCTCAAACTGACATTAATGCTTTCAGGAAAAGCATTTTGATGCAGATGTTTGCCTCAATGAGAACGAGACAAAGTTATTTTTCAGACAATGTGATTTAATAATAAATAATCTTCAAGCCAAATTACATACAATATAGTGAAGAAAGATATATTGAATAAGAGTGTTTCCCCTAGGTTGATTGCTTTGGGGCGGTGGGGGGTGAAGGGTTGTGATGGCTGATGAAAAACTCAGAAGACACATTTCCACGACAACGATTTGGAAGACGAGTCTTTTCTTTGTCTTGAGAAGCTGCAGCATTTATTTATTTACTGCCAGACTGACAAGTTACTGCTAACCTTTTCATCTGCTCCGCTCGCATTCACCGTCACTTTTCTGCCTCTCTCTCTCTGCACTCGCTCAAGAACACACGCTCATTTACACACTCACCACACACACACACACATTACACACTGCCCTATTCCTAAACAGAGCTACACTATGGCAGTGTGGCGCTGCTGAATGAATATTGGGGAAACACTGAGATATTTACCTCAATATCCAGTTTCTTGCTGTTTGTGCTTTTTCTATTATATCATTACACATTATAGCTGCTCCAAGACTAAACAGTGAGTGCTGACATGCTCTCCATGTTGTTGTTATCTCTGATTTCTTCTCAGAGCTGAATACAAACCTTGAGTGCACTTATCATTTTTAATTGTTTTTAATATTCTCATTCAACATTTCTTCTTTTACTGTCATTAATAATGTTGTTCTGTAACCTGTGAAACTAACTGTGGCCTAAACATTGTCAGTCATGTTCTAATGAAATAAACAATAAAAAGATTGGGAGCAAGAAAATCCTGAGAACATTTTTCAGGACCCGTTATTGTCGAGTGCTTTCATCTAAATTTCACAAAGTACATGCTTCATATCTGGTTGTGTAAATATGAGTTTGTATATTTCAACAAGTGTGAAAGAAACTGTGAAGGTCAATTAGTCAGTTTGTATAAAGTAATGAGTGGAGTAGTGAAATATTGTCAGGAGTTGATATATACTGGTAACTTTTAACTAGACTTGGATGTTTGTGGTTATGGCTGAAAACCAGTCTTCCTGTGGTTTAGACTTTACTGTTGCTGTTTGTCGTCTGCTGGTTATTTCTACACTTTGTTTCTCCAAAACATCTGTACAAATACAGCTGCAGATTGTGTTTTATCCTCACGAGCAAAGCAACAAGGCTGGTGTCACTTTTTCTTTTTAGACTTTCTCACAGATTAGTGAGTTCAGAAGCATCATAATGTGTTCAGACCACACTGTGTTGTCTCCACTGTGAAAGACTTCAACTCTCTCTATACTCTGTGTAGTCATCAGTGTCCAAAGGACAAGATAATAGCAAGATTTTTGACAAGTGAAGGGAAAAATAAAAAAGGCAACAAAACTCATCATTAACAAGCCGAAGTGCAGCTTCATGCTGTCTGTTGTGGCCTCTCTGCTCTGCATGTGTGTGTGTGTCGCTCAAACGAAACACAGCAGAGAAGAGAGATGGAGAAGCATCGGAAACTCTGAAACACATAAAAAAACACAGCAATGTAACCTGTTCATTACATTTTTATAGTGTTCTGACCTCATACCCTGCGTGCTGTTATTGGCTGGGGGCTACACACCCACTGCCCAAAGGCTGACACCCAGAAGAATTCACACACCTCCACTGGGTCATAAGTGATGATTGAGAGTCATTACTTTAGTATGAGTCTATACATTGTTTGTTTTAGGAAAATCCTGCATAATATGCCTTTAAATATGTTGCACTGACTATTACTGGATATTTGATTATGGAGAATCAACAAAACTACAACCCAGTGTCAGATAGATTCATAAGCCTGATTTTGAAAAATAAAATGTAGATATTGAATGCCATTTCAAATGTTCCTTTTTGAACCCCATTACAGAAAGAAGCAGGCTCAATATAATTGTACAGAGAGGAAATACAACAGGGCTTGTTTCTGTTGACCAGTCTAAACCAGAATATGTGAGAGGAAGAAGTGGAAAAGTTGAAGCACAGCAGAGAGTCTTCTTCACCAAGCTGGACCTCCACAGTCTGAAACTCAGAGGCTGAGCTGATATAGGAAGAAAAAACACAACCTAAATTCAGCACTTTCCAGCAACATGTGACAGTAAATAGCTCTCTCAATGTTGTACTTAATAGTTCAGTTACTGTGGTCTGTAAAGAACGTGACGGTTTGAGATGAGATGGATTTACACTTGATGGTATTTTAACTGATTACATCTCAACAGATACATCACCAAAATATCTTCACGTTAAGAGGAAAACAAGTTGTGTGAAAGAGGAACAGTTTTAATTGCATGTGGTTTTACAGCAGAGAGCTAAAGGCCAGTCTTGCTGTGGTTTTGTTTTGGCTGGTTCATACTTTTACCACAATGGAAAATGACAGGGGCAGGGTGCACAAGACTTGTTACATGTCTGCACAGTTACTATACTTATTCACTGTGTCAGTACATAATGGAGACATTTCTAAAATGTAGAAATAATAATATATTGAACCAAATAGAGGAAAATATAGTCTTGTTGAGATTGTTTGTACATTAGTAGAGATCAAGAGGTTAAACAAATTTAGTTTCATGACCCATGATGTTCACTTGAGACCACACTGTGCTGTACTTCCTGTCAAACAAGTGACGTTTACCTCACTCACTCCTCCCTTCTTGCAGACCATCTGACTCTCCCTATAAGGAGATTTGACAGTCATCAGTGTCCTTTTCTGGCTCCTCCTCCATCAAACATCTAACATGCTGTCGTTTCTCTCAGATTAGGATCAGAGGCAGACAGAATAAGAAAGACTTTAACAGAGAAGGATTGAAAGAAACACAAGCAATAAAATGCAAACTTTTAATTTATTGATCATTTTTCACAGTGAGTCCTTCCACCCACTGCCCACACACAAACACACATCAGATTACTGTGATAAAGCATCAGTTCCTCTCTGAGTTTATCTGCTGGCAGCACAAGTTCTCACCTTTTTTCTTTTTTCTGTCTGAAGAATAAAATGAAGACAAACAAGATAAAAAGACACTGAGACTGAGAGCAAGAGAGAAAGAAGCACGAGAGAATCAAAAGTCAACCAGAACATAATTAAAATGAGATTCTAGACAAAGTGATGTCAACTGCTCCTACTTACCACTCACATATGAAAACACATCAGCCAATTACAGGCCTGGAATTAAGTCGTTTTTAGGTCAAGGCCACTTTGGCCTTTGATAATTACAAATTTATTGGGGCATTGCAAGGTCAAAACCAATGGTGCAACAACAATAAGTGATAATTATATTGTGTAAAGATAAAACAGTACACAGTCAACAATTAGTAGTCAGTGAATTGAAAAACAGTATTGAGTTTATTAAAACTGTACACTGAATGTTTGACTTTTCCACAAAATGCTGCCTGATTGATTTTTTAAAAATGTGAACAATTCATCATATTAATTGCTATTGTTATATTTTAATGATAAAATTAAGTCTATAAATGGGCTAAGGGTGATGAAAATGAATCTGAACAAGTTTCCACACGTGTGCAACTATTAGCATTTGAGTCTGAGATCATAGGAGCAGTCACAAAAATGACTTAAAACCATAGACTGTATAAAAATGCTTAAAACACTTTTTTAAACGTTAAACATTAAACACACTGATGAGAAACGTCTCAAGGAGAGACTCGGATGAGAGCTGCCAGTCATGTAACAGCCGGCAGACTCTGCTGATCTGTCTTAACTGAGAAGTGACCGTCTGCTTACAGAGAAATGTGTGTGTGTGTGTGTGTGTGTGTGTGTGTGTGTGTGTGTGTTAATGTTGCATCACACTGAAAAAGTAGCAACCCGTCAGATCTCACAGCAAGTTACAAACTCTATGTATGTTCATAGTTAGCCAACAGCAATATCCTGGTTAGGATGTCAACAGTTAACTGCTGAGAATATTTTTGACTGGTTATGCATGTCGGTCTACAGGTTCATTTGCATACACACTGCACTAATGGCTTGTTCACAACATCAGATATTCTTTTTCAATGGATAAAGTACCAATGTAAAACTGACTTCTACACAGAGTGTTGCATTATGGGCTGTTTGTAACATTAATGTTGCTAGGCTAGCGATTGTCTTAAAGTCTGTTTATAGTGAGTGTGTTGGAGTCAATCAGCACTAAAAGTGTTTCGCTAGTCCAGTTTAACCTGCTGGAGTTCTGAAGGATCATGGAATGTGTTTTTCTGCCACGGAGGAAATAAATTCATGATGAGTGAAAACGAGTGAAGCATCTTCTGACCTCTCTACTACTACTACAAGCTGCCAATGACCAGTTCAAAACAGGGCACGCTAAACTGGCCATGGGGGTAGTTAATTTTAGAAGGGGCATTACGGCCACACTCTGGGGCATCCACGGCACTGGTTGTTTGGCCGTGGCATAATTCCTGCCCTGCAATTAATATGACAAAGCATATTCTAAACTCACACATCCAGTAGCTTCCTGAATCTGGTGGCAGCAGCAAACACAACATTCAGCTCCAGCTCTCTCTCTGATGCAGACCTGCAATTTTTCTTTTGTCTTTGGATGGGCTACATAGTTCAGGTCATCTGAGCTCACATTTTGTACATAAGAGTTCACACAGTCATGTGTTGTATCTTAGATGCTGTAGCTGAATTTGTCAGGTATCATCCTTAAATCTGTGCATAATTAAAGTTTTTTTAAAATGTCTTTCTTCCAAACAAGTAGGATAAATCTTGTAATTCAGTCACATTAAAGTTATAATACTATTGTTTTGTCCAATAGCCATTCAATGTATTTCTATTCAGTAATGATCTCTCAGTATAGTAGTTATGCTTCACTCCTGCAGCTTCTACTGTTGTTGTGTATCAGAAGGTGCATTATTGCTCAAATACCAACAGAAAGATGAGAAAAAGGAATTAAAAGTTGATCATAACTTTGTATCATTCAAGTTGTCATTTGTTATTGATTACTAGGACTGTTTTCTGCTCCTGTTATGAGATGTTGAGTCATGGAGGGATTTTCTTATTAATGTTAACAATCTCCTGTTTCCTGCCATTGTGTTTTTGATCCTAATGTTAATGCATTATAACAAGACTACCAGAAGACAAAACACAAGACAACAACAAAACATTTTCATCTTTGTGGATACAGAATACAGGTCACTGTTTCCAGTTAGTATTCTCTAACTGATATCTGAGAGTGAAACCAGAGACTAAATGACTAAAGACCAAATGGAGAGCCATGAATGTGTGCTGGCAAAAATTTGTTGGAGAGCAGATGTTGATGTAGCTTGTGAAGGTAAAGTGAGTTTGTGTAAAATAAAAGTGACTCATGGTGGATGTTTAAAAGTAGCATTACTCTCTATCTTTGAATACAGCAAGGCCTTTGATGTCTGTGGAAGGTTTCACTGCTTTATTTGTAGCTTTGACTCTGGATATCTCTTGATTTTTACCTCATTTCAGCTCAGACCACACTGTGTTGTCTCTTCCTGTCAAACAAGTGATGTGTCACCCACCCTCCCTATCGTACTCTCTCTGTAACTAAGTTTGACCGTCATCAGTGTCCTTTCAGCTCTTTTAATTGTCACATTAAGATTGTAGACAGATGAAATAAGAAAGACAAAGACTTTGGCTTAGAAAAAAAAAAGAAAAACACAAGCATGAAAATACAAACTAGTTTTTATTTTTGTGGTTGCTTGTATTCACCACCTTCATCTGAGAACAACCACAGAATAATATGATAAAGCATCAGAGCTGCAGTTCCAGTTGCTTCCTGAGTCTATCTAGTGGCAGCATAAACAACATGAGTTTCCTCCTCTCTCTCTGCTGCTGGCCTCCTGCTTCTTATTGTTTTTGGAAGGAACCTCAGCACTGAAGAGTTCAGCTCATCTGAGCCCAAATACTGTAAATCAGAGAATTGGAGTCACATACTGTATCTCACACTGCAATCTCTGTTTTTTCAATGTCTTCAAGTGCTGCACCTTTTACCAACACAGTTCTTCAGAAGTCAGATAAAACAAAATGTAGTAGCAGTTTTATTTGGTGTGTTTTGTGGTTGTTGCTACATTGTGAAAGTAACATACTGGAGAAAATAGTACAGAGCTGAAGGCCATTCTTGCTGTGGTTGAGATGTCTCTTTTAGGCTGACACAGACAGTACTGTTTGTTACACTTGAAAGTGGCAGGATGGACGACTGAGAGCATAAATACATGTTACATGCTAAAAAAACACACCTGAATGTTAGCTGTAGACTATTTTCTTCCACGTACCACTATAGACACACCGACATACTGTATGTACTGTGCATACAGTCTATATTAAGTCAACATTTAAAGCTTAAGTTTCTGTATTGATGTGCTGTAATAACGTCTTTACAAGAGTGATATGAAATAAAACTCAGCACTAGAAAGAAGATGCAACTGTTATGCATCTTTTTTCTGCCAAAGTGATGGTCTCCTGTCTACCAAACACACAAAAACACATAAAAACACAAGTGCAGATTCACATGAAAAAGCATCAGTTCCCCTCTGAACAGCTTTTCTTGTTTCTTGAGTCTATCTGGTGGCAGCATACACAACATTTGGCTCCACCGCTCTTCTTTTTGCTTTTTGACAGAAAGTCACTGCTGCATAGTTCAGGTCATCAGAGCCCAGATTCTGTAAATAAAAGTAATTAAAGTCAGTCACCTTAACAAGTGGAAATGAAGAGAAAAACAAAACAATGGCTGGACATGATCTTAAATTATAAAACAAATACAAGTAAATGATCAAACTTTACTTGTAAAGTAAATGATAAAACATGATTCACCTCACTCTGTTGTTGATTCTTTTCTTCATTAGCTGCCAAATGAAAGAGACAATGTATCTAATCAGTTAATTGACCGTCATTATTCTAAAACTTTACTGTTATTCCATTTTTGGCAAACATGAAATTTAGTAGTCTTCCAAAATATTTATACAACTTTAAAGAATTTGTCAAAAAAAACTATAAACCAAATACAAGATCGAAACATTACCTCTCTGAAGTTTTCTGTTTTTAACAACCAGACCAATGATGACCGTAGTGTGGAGAACAAACAGACTGCCCAAGATCACCAAGATCACACCCATCAGCTTTGTTGTTGCATCCGACTCTGCCACAAGAAAGATCTTTAATCAGACTGTTTCCCCTTTTCTAGCTAAAAATGACTAACATTAAAATGGACAAATGAATTTTGCACAATGAAATCTATAAGAGACTCTTACGTTTAGACTTTCTGTCAATGTCATCATATGATTCATCATCACTTTTAATGAAATGAAGATACATTTCATTTTTATTTAGTTTTAAAAATGTGCATCAATATCTTGTTCTGACAATAATTAAATAGCCACATATAGAAAGACATAAGAGAAGAATATAAATTTCATAACATCTTACCTTCAACATTTAAATGTATGACACTTAAAAATGTCTGTCCGTTAATGTTAAATCCACAGAAATAAACCCCTGAGTCAGATAAATCCACTTCCTTAATGTTGAGAGAGGTTGTGGAAATGTTGGAGCTCATTTGAAATTTTCCATTTTTAAATCCATCACAGTAGTGAAGAGTTTTAGAGCTGGTCATAGTTGAGATACAGCTGGCTTTGGTTCTGTTGACCAGTCTGAACCAGGATGTTGTTGCTTGAACTTCGTAAGTTTTGGTGCACTGCAGTGTGACTTCTTCACCAGACTGGACCTCCACAGTGTGAGACTCAGAAAGTGAGACAGAGATCCAGCCTGAAACACACAGCAGAGACAACAAGAGATTTAGTTGTTATAGGAAGAAAAACAAAACCTCTTAATAAATTGAATAATGAGCAAAAACCATTAAATTCTGGCAGCAATGAAGTTGAGAGAAATGTAGTGGCAGTACTTACTGATGCTGCAGAGAATGAAAGCCGTTATCAAGGTAAGGTTCATCATGGTGCGTATGATTGTAGATCAGCAATGTGTGTAATCAAACTGTGCTCCAGGAAGGGTGCTCTCAACTTAAGAGGTGGGGCCATTTTTTCTTGCTCATACAGTTGCGTAAACTGTCCACGTGAATGCTTTCTGTAAAACGAGTGTTGATGCCAAATGATCGTCTGAACGGATACGAGATGGTTATCCTAAAGGTTATTTTAGCTACGTAGTGTTCAAACCAAAGTTAAAGAATGATAGAATTTACACACACACCCCTCCCTAATCTGAACAAACCCCGGTGAAACCCAAATACAGCAACAGCTAGCCAGCTAAGGAGACATAATATACAGGTTTGGATTTACCCAAAGGTGTTTTCACAGCAAAGCTAACACACCTGGAGCAATCTGTCTCTACTGAATGCACACAGACATTATGTTGATCCTCCATCCAATTCTTTGTAAGACAGCAATCCCACCTTCCTATGTAGGAGTAAAAAGAGCATCACTGGGATTAGTAACTGTGTCAATACTGAATTTAAAAACTGAATCCCTTACATTACTTGTAAGAGATTTGAAACTACTCATTAATGAAAAATGCATCACATCAGTGTAATGTGCTCTGGTTAAAACATTGATCAAGAATGTTGTTGGATTTGTTCTGTGTCAGCTGTCAACTGATCTTTGTCTGACTCAATACTAGTAAAACCTCACAATATGTCAATAATGTGTATAGACCAGAGGCAGACTGAACACCACTGGATGTCATGTAGGCAGCTATACTGGAAACATCTACAATGTCAAGATGATGGGGCGGCTGTGGCTCAGGAGGTAGAGCGGGTCATCCACTCATCGGAAGATCGGCGGTTGGATTCCCGGCTCCTCCAGTCCACATGCTGATGTGTCCTTGGGCAAGATACTTAACCCCTCAGTGTATGAATGTGTGTGAATGGTTAGTTTCCTCTGATGGGCAGGTTGGGACCTTGCATGGTAACCCCTGTACCCATTCAGCTTATCAATGTGTGTGAATGGGTGAATGTGATTTGTAGTGTAAAAGCGCTTTGAGTGGTCGGAAGACTAGAAAGGTGCTATACAAGTACAGTCCATTTACCACTTACCATGATCAGCCGTCGTCCTCTAGAACCTCAACAGTGAGGCTCAGCTAAGTGATGTACTGCTGTGAATACGTATGTAATGGAATCACTGATCTTCACACACACTCACTAAAGCATATCATGGTAAAACAAGCTATTTTTGGAAGATGCTTAATAATTATGTCTCCATAAGCCGACAGCTTGATATATATATCAATCAATCAATCAATCTTTATTTATATAGCGCCATATCACAACAGAAGTCATCTCAAGGCACTTTTCACATAGAGCAGGTCAAGACCGTACTCTTTAATTTACAGAGACCCAACAATTCCCCCATGAGCAAGCACTTGGCGACAGCGGTAAGGAAAAACTCCCCTTTAACGGGTAGAAACCTCAAGCAGACCCCGGCTCTTGGTGGGCGGCCATCTGCTTTGACCGGTTGGGTTGAGAGAGAGAGAGAGAGAGGGAAAGGGGGAGGGGGGACAGAAGAAAAACAGAAAAACAATCACAACAACAACAACAACAACAACAAGCACAAGCATCAATAGACAGGGGAGGACGCCATCAGGACTGTGAAGGACCGCGAAGGTTCGGCCCGGGAGTCAGGTTTTTCTGTGAGATGAGAAAGCACAAAAAAAAACTCCGGGGAAGAAGCAAAGTTAGTGACATGCATTGATGTTACATGAATGCATACAGATGGAGAGGAGGAGGAGGAGAGAGGAGCTCAGTGCATCATGGGAAGTCCCCCAGTAGTCTAGGCCTATAGCAGCATAACTAAGGGCTGATCCAAGGCGAGCCTGGTCGGCCCTAACTATAAGCTTTATCAAAAAGGAAAGTTTTAAGCCTACTCTTAAACATAGAGAGGGTGTCTGCACCCCGGACTGAATCCGGTAGATGGTTCCATAGAAGAGGAGCCTGATAGCTGAAGGCTCTGCCTCCCATTCTACTTTTAAAGACTGTAGGGACCACCAGTAAGCCTGCATACTGGGAGCGCAGTGTTCTAGTGGGATAATACGGTATTATGAGCTCTTCAAGATATGATGGTGCCTGACCATTAAGGGCTTTGTAAGTTAGGAGAAGGATTTTAAATTCTATTCTAGATTTTACAGGAAGCCAATGTAGCGAAGCTAAAATGGGAGAAATGTGGTCTCTTTTTCTAGTTTTAGTCAATACACGTGCAGCTGCATTCTGGACCAGCTGGAGAGTCTTTAGAGACTTGTTAGGGCAGCCTGATAATAAGGAATTGCAATAATCCAGCCTAGAAGTAACAAATGCGTGAACTAGTTTTTCTGCATCTTTTAGGGACAGGATGTGCCTGATTTTTGTGATATTACGTAAGTGGAAAAAGGCAGTCCTTGAAATTTGATTTATGTGGGAGTTAAAGGACATATCCTGATCAAAGATAACTCCCAGATTCCTTACGGTGGTGCTGGAGGCCAGGGTAATGCCGTCCAGAGCAGCTTTATCATTAGATAGTGTGTTTCTAAGGTGTTTAGGGCCAAGCACAATAACTTCAGTTTTATCTGAATTTAGTAGTAGAAAATTGCAGGTCATCCAGGTCTTTATGTCGTTAAGGCATGTTTGGAGTTTGTTTAACTGATTGGGTTCATCTGGCTTCACTGATAAATATAATTGGGTATCATCTGCGTAACAATGAAAATTTATGGAGTGTTTCCTAATAATATTACCTAAAGGAAGCATATATAAGGTGAATAGAATTGGTCCAAGTACAGAACCTTGTGGAACTCCGTGTCTAACTTTTGCCTTCATGGAGGATTCATCATTCACATGTACAAACTGAAATCGGTCTGCTAAATAGGACTTAAACCAGCTTAATGCAGTTCCTTTAATGCCAATTAAATGTTCCAGTCTCTGCAAAAGGATTTGATGGTCAATTGTGTCGAATGCAGCACTAAGATCTAACAGGACAAGTATAGAGACAAATCCTTTGTCCGATGCAGTTAGGAGGTCATTGGTGACTTTCACCAGTGCTGTTTCTGTGCTATGATGCGCTCTAAATCCTGACTGAAAATCCTCAAATAAACTATTGTTATGTAGAAAGTCACATAACTGATTAGAGACTGCTTTCTCAAGGATATATCAGGTATGAATGTGGGAACTGATGAAAAGTGAATTAAAAAAATCATATGCCAAAAGCAGAACTTTATTTCAGATACCTGGAAAAAGAGGGACGAGTGTTTAACCAGTTCTTCCACATGGTACCTCAGAAGAACTTGATGCTGCCAGTCTTCCTTTGAATTTGAGGAACCAAATGAATCACTTTGTCACACACACCTGACATGCACCTTGTCTTGAGAGGATCTGTCTGTCCGTAAATGTTAAATCCACAGAAATAAACCCCTGAGTCAGATAAATCCACTTCCTTAATGTTGAGAGAGACTGTGGAAATGTTGGAGCTCATTTGAAATTTTCCATTTTTAAATCCATCACAGTAATTAACACTTTTAGAGTCGGTCATAGTTGAGATACAGCTGGCTTTGGTTCTGTTGACCAGTCTGAACCAGGATATTGTTGCGTGACTTTGGTAAGTTTTGGTGCACTGCAGTGTGACGTTTTCACCAGACTGGACCTCCACAGTGTGAGACTCAGAAAGTGAGACAGAGATCCAGCCTGAAACACACAGCAGAGACAACAAGAGATTTAGTTGTTATAGGAAGAAAAACAAAACCTCTTAATAAATTGAATAATGAGCAAAAACCATTAAATTCTGACAGCAATGAAGTTGAGAGAAATGTAGTGGCAGTACTTACTGATGCTGCAGAGAATGAAAGCTGTTATCAAGGTAAGGTTCATCATGGTGCGTATGATTGTAGCTCAGCAATGTGTGTAATCAAACTGTGCTCCAGGAAGGGTGCTCTCAACTTAAGAGGTGGGGCCATTTTTTCTTGCTCATACAGTTGCGTAAACTGTCCACATGAATGCTTTCTGTAAAACGAGTGTTGATGCCAAATGATCGTCTGAATGGATACGAGATGGTTATCCTAAAGATTATTTTAGCTGCATAGTGTTCAAACCAAAGTTAAAGAATGATAGACAGTCACATGTTAAAGAGTTCCTGGTCACTCTGAACACCAGCGTGCAAGCTGCAGAATATGAGATAATAGTCTTCATGTGTAGAACAAAGTGCTTTATGTCTAGTTCCTCATCAGATACATTGAGGAAACAAAGACGCCCAGATAGAAACAACATAAAAACAAGTGGAATTTAAAATCATCTGATGAATGAAAGATGCAGGTTTTATCAACCACTTTTGTTGACGTGTCTGTATTAGAAGCTTTAATTAACATTCTTACTTTTTGTAAGTGAGGAACTTGCAGTTTTCTTTATGTTTACAGCTGCAGACAGTTGACTTGAGTGCTTTACAATACAGATGCTGGTCATGTGTTGTGATTTACTTAATTTTTAAAAACTTATATACTCTAGTGAGTGGATGTGAAGATCTGTGATTCCATTACATACTCATACGTATTCACAGCAGTAGATCACTTCGCTGAGCCTCAATAGTTATTCATAAACCTTTGTTTGACTAGTTTATTTCTGAACCCGCCCATCACACGCCGCGCCACCCACCACAACAAGTAAGTTCTCAACCTGTAGGAAACACTGTACATGTTGAAGACATGACAGATCACAGCAAAGACCCAGCAGATGCAGCTCCTGTCCATCTTCACTGTGATCTGTACTCAGTCTTCCTCAACGCAGCTGCCAACATGTTTCTTGAAAATATCAACGACTCGTTACTTATTACTCATTGAAATGGTAATCACATTACTTTTGTACCTACTCTAAAGTGGAAAGAAATGACTTATATTACAGTTTACAACTGCTTATATGGATCAAAAAGCTCAGGACAGAATCCTTTCTATACAAATACTGGTTAAAACATTCATGAATGTGGGAACTGTTGCAAGGTGAATTAAAAACAATCATGTGTCAATAAGCAGAACTTTATTTCAGATACCTGGAAAAAGAGGGACGAGTGTTTAACCAGATCCTCCACATGGTACCTCAGAAAAACTTGATGCTGCCAGTCTTCCTTTGAATTTGACGTACCAAATGAATCACTGTGTCACGCACACCTGACATGCACCTTGTCTTGAGAGGATCTGTGTGCATTGATTGAAAAAAAATGCAATTTGTATTTTCTGTACCCTGGGCAGGTCTTAATCTATCTGGACAGGTCTTAATCTATCTGGACAGGCTGCCCAAGTAGAGAGAAACACTGATGTACAGTCTGGAGCAGAGTGAATGTTTTCACATGAGGCTGTCAGTGTCAAACTGTGTCACAAGTTGCTTATAGATCATGTGAAGATAAAACAGTGGTGCAAGTTTGTCAGAAGTGTTAAGATACATATACAGATATGTCACTAATACAGACAGGGCTGTTTGTCACCACAGTGTAAAGTGCAACAAGGGGCAGGTGGGAGCCACATATAATTATATTTATAAATATGACCTTTTAAAATACATATTTGAATTCAGACATTTAGTACATCAACATCAGTTTAAATATCCAGTTTTCACTTTGATGGTTGTAAGTTTTGCAAAAAGGTTTTTATAAATGTTCTGTAGAAGCTGATCATTTAGTCTACTTGACAGCAGAAAGTCACACAGTTAACTACACAGTTAACTACACAGTTAACTACACAGTTAAATACACAGTTTTGACTGAACAGGTCTCTTGACTTTCAGGTCAGTTGTGCTCTGACTACACTGTGATATTATGTGTACCTCACTCACTCCTCCACTGTTGCATGTAACTCTCTTTATAAGAGAATGTGGACAGTCATCAATGTCCTTACTGGCTCCTCCTCCATCAAACACCAATCATATTGTTTTGCTGTCAGATCTCCATCTGAGGCAGATAAAATAATCAAGAAAGAGACTTTGAGAGAGATGAGAATGAAAACATTTAGCTCACTTTATTTATTTGCAGAAATAACAAAACACACACAAACAATACATTAAAGAATTAAAAATGATTTTCATCAGGTGCTTAACTCAACAACACACAACACAATTTTGTATGAATAAAACTTGTTTAGATGATTTGACATCATTTTTGGATAAGTTGATGGTGTGTATCGCTACCCTCACAATACTCCAGCAGCAGATTAATGAAGCATTAGTTTCACTCTGAGCTGTTGCTGTTGTTTCTTCTTGTCTGTCTGCTGGCAGCATAAATAACATGAGTGTCCACTTCTCTCTGTGATGCAGGCCTCCTGCTTCTTATTGTTGTTGAATACAAAGTCAGTGCTGTGTCCTTCAGCTGATCAGAGTCCAGATTCTGTAAATAAAAGTACATGCAGTTCTACATGTCAAATAGCTGAGTTTGTGAGAAAAACACTATTGACTTGTGATGATTCTACAACCTTTGAAATGATCAAACACAAAAGTGGATTTACCTTGTTCACTAGTGAATTCTGCCCTTCAGTGGCAGCTGAGTGACAGAGACAATACATCTGATCAGTTAATAGAAAGTTTGCTGTCATCACATTTTGGCTACAAGAAATGTTCTATTTTTTCATCATACTGACACTATTGAACATTTCCATAAGTGTTTAGTTTGAGTAATTCTCATAAAGTACCTGTCTTAAGTTTCCTGACTTTAACCAGCAGACCAATGATGACCATTACAAGGAAAACAGTCAGACCAGCCAGGATCACACTCGTCAACTTTGTTGTTCCATGAGACTCACACTCACATTCTACAAGAAAGATCATTAAATCAGACTAAATTACTACCAGAAGTGACTTGAGATGAAAAACAAATCAAGCAGAGATGTTTCATTTTCAAATGTTTGACAATCTGCATTTCTACATCTGCAAATCTTACTTTTAGATGTGTCGTCCACGTCATCATGTGATCCATCATCACTGCCTTTTAATGAAATGAAGATACATTTAGTCTTGATTTTGAGAGATTTGCATCACAATCATTGTTTGGTAATGTTTAAACTGTCACTTTGTTGCATATGTAGATATTAGATAATAATGATGAAATATATTAACAATATAAACATAAATGACCAAACAAAATACAAGACTTAACATTAATCTTACCTTTAACTTTTAAATGTATGTCATCGAAAACATAATGTCCACTTGTGTAGAATCCACAGAAATACAGTCCAGAGTCTGATGAATCCACTTGTTTGATTTTAAGAAAGACGGTAGAGATGTTGGAGCTCATTTCAAATTTTCCCTTCTGAACACCATCACCGAATACAACTTCACTGTTAGACCTGACCATAAAAGAGATACAGTACATCTTGGTTCTGTTGACAAGTCTCAACCAGAAAGCCACAATGCTATTTTTTAATCTATCGGGACACTGCAGTGTGACTTCTTGACCAGACTGGACCTCCACAACCTGAGACTCAGACACTGAGACAGAGATCCAGCCTGAAACACACAGCAGAGACAAGTTGTTACAGGAAGATAAACGATACCTCTTAATGAATTTAACAGTGAGTATATAAGTTTCAATCGTGTCGGCTAAACATAGAATAACATAATTTGTAATGAAGTTGAGACTAATTCAAAGCCAATACTCACTAATGCTGCAGAGACTTAAAGCAGTTATCAAGGTAAAGGTCTTCATGGTGTGTATGACTGAAGCTCTGCAATGTCCGTACTTGATGTGTGACCCAGGAAGGTTGATCTCAACATAAAGAGGCGGGCTGTTTTCTTGTTGCTTGTCCTGTTCCTCAAACTGACATTAATGCTTTCAGGAAAAGCATCTTGATGCAGATGTTTGCCTCAATGAGAACGAGACAAAGTTATTTTTCAGACAATGTGATTTAATAATAAATAATCTTCAAGCCAAATTACATACAATATAGTGAAGAAAGATATATTGAATAAGAGTGTTTCCCCTAGGTTGATTGCTTTGGGGTGGTGGGGGGTGAAGGGTTGTGATGGCTGATGAAAAACTCAGAAGACACATTTCCACGACAACGATTTGGAAGACGAGTCTTTTCTTTGTCTTGAGAAGCTGCAGCATTTATTTATTTACTGCCAGACTGACAAGTTACTGCTAACCTTTTCATCCGCTCCACTCGCATTCACCGTCACTTTTCTGCCTCTCTCTCTCTGCACTCGCTCAAGTACACACGCTCATTTACACACTCACCACACACACACACACACATTACACACTGCCCTATTCCTAAACAGAGCTACACTACGGCAGTGTGGCGCTGCTGAATGAATATTGGGGAAACACTGAGATATTTACCTCAATATCCAGTTTCTTGCTGTTTGTGTTTTTTCTATTATATCATTACACATTATAGCTGCTCCAAGACTAAACAGTGAGTGCTGACATGCTCTCCATGTTGTTGTTATCTCTGATTTCTTCTCAGAGCTGAATACAAACCTTGAGTGTACTTATCATTTTTAATTGTTTTTAATATTCTCATTCAACATTAATTGTTTATTAATTTAACAATAAACAATAAAAAGATTGGGAGCAAGAAAATCCTGAGAACATTTTTCAGGACCCGTTATTGTCGAGCGCTTTCATCTAAATTTCACAAAGTACATGCTTCATATCTGGTTGTGTAAATATGAGTTTGTATATTTCAACAAGTGTGAAAGAAACTGTGAAGGTCAATTAGTCAGTTTGTATAAAGTAATGAGTGGAGTAGTGAAATATTGTCAGGAGTTGATATATACTGGTAACTTTTAACTAGACTTGGATGTTTGTGGTTATGGCTGAAAACCAGTCTTCCTGTGGTTTAGACTTTACTGTTGCTGTTTGTCGTCTGCTGGTTATTTCTACACTTTGTTTCTCCAAAACATCTGTACAAATACAGCTGCAGATTGTGTTTTATCCTCACGAGCAAAGCAACAAGGCCGGTGTCACTTTTTCTTTTTAGACTTTCTCACAGATTTGTGAGTTCAGAAGCATCATAATGTGTTCAGACCACACTGTGTTGTCTCCACTGTGAAAGACTTCAACTCTCTCTATACTCTGTGTAGTCATCAGTGTCCAAAGGACAAGATAATAACAAGATTTTTGAGAAGTGAAGGGAAAAATAAAAAGGCAACAAAACTCATCATTAACAAGCCGAAGTGCAGCTTCATGCTGTCTGTTGTGGCCTCTCTGCTCTGCATGTGTGTGTGTGTGTCGCTCAAACGAAACACAGCAGAGAAGAGAGATGGAGAAGCATCGGAGACTCTGAAACACATAAAAAAACACAGCAATGTAACCTGTTCATTACATTTTTATAGTGTTCTGACCTCACACCCTGCGTGCTGTTATTGGCTGGGGGCTACACACCCACTGCCCAAAGGCTGACGCCCAGAAGAATTCACACACCTCCACTGGGTCATAAGTGATGATTGAGAGTCATTACTTTAGTATGAGTCTATACATTGTTTGTTTTAGGAAAATCCTGCATAATATGCCTTTAAATATGTTGCACTGACTATTACTGGATATTTGATTATGGAGAATCAACAAAAATACAACCCAGTGTCAGATAGATTCATAAGCCTGATTTTGAAAAATAAAATGTAGATATTGAATGCCATTTCAAATGTTCCTTTTTGAACCCCATTACAGAAAGAAGCAGGCTCAATATAATTGTACAGAGAGGAAATACAACAGGGCTTGTTTCTGTTGACCAGTCTAAACCAGAATATGTGAGAGGAAGAAGTGGAAAAGTTGGAGCACAGCAGAGAGTCTTCTTCACCAAGCTGGACCTCCACAGTCTGAAACTCAGAGGCTGAGCTGATATAGGAAGAAAAAACACAACCTAAATTCAGCACTTTCCAGCAACATGTGACAGTAAATAGCTCTCTCAATGTTGTACTTAATAGTTCAGTTACTGTGGTCTGTAAAGAACGTGACGGTTTGAGATGAGATGGATTTACACTTGATGGTATTTTAACTGATTACATCTCAACAGATACATCACCAAAATATCTTCACGTTAAGAAGAAAACAAGTTGTGTGAAAGAGGAACAGTTTTAATTGCATGTGGTTTTACAGCAGAGAGCTAAAGGCCAGTCTTGCTGTGGTTTTGTTTTGGCTGGTTCACACTTTTACCACAATGGAAAATGACAGGGGCAGGGTGCACAAGACTTGTTGCATGTCTGCACAGTTACTATACTTATTCACTGTGTCAGTACATAATGGAGACATTTCTGAAATGTAGAAATAATAATATATTGAGCCAAATAGAGGAAAATATAGTCTTGTTGAGATTGTTTGTACATTAGTAGAGATCAAGAGGTTAAACAAATTTAGTTTCATGACCCATGATGTTCACTTGAGACTACACTGTGCTGTACTTCCTGTCAAACAAGTGACGTTTACCTCACTCACTCCTCCCTTCTTGCAGACCATCTGACTCTCCCTATAAGGAGATTTGACAGTCATCAGTGTCCTTTTCTGGCTCCTCCTCCATTAAACATCTAACATGCTGTTGTTTCTCTCAGATTAGGATCAGAGGCAGACAGAATAAGAAAGACTTTAAGAGAGAAGGATTGAAAGAAACACAAGCAATAAAATGCAAACTTTTAATTTATTGGTCATTTTTTCACAGTGAGTCCTTCCACCCACTGCCCACACACAAACACACATCAGATTACTGTGATAAAGCATCAGTTCCTCTCTGAGTTTATTTGCTGGCAGCACAAGTTCTCACCTTTTTTCTTTTTTCTGTCTGAAGAATAAGATGAAGACAAACAAGATAAAAAGACACTGAGACTGAGAGCAAGAGAGAAAGAAGCACCAGAGAATCAAAAGTCAACCAGAACATAATTAAAATGAGATTCTAGACAAAGTGATGTCAACTGCTCCTACTTACCACTCACATATGAAAACACATCAGCCAATTAGAGGCCTGGAATTAAGTCATTTTTAGGGCAAGGCCACTTTGGCCTTTGATAATTACAAATTTATTGGGGCATTGCAAGGTCAAAACCAATGGTGCAACAACAATAAGTGAGAATTATATTGTGTAAAGATAAAACAGTACACAGTCAACAATTAGTAGTCAGTGAATTGAAAAACAGTAGTGAGTTTATTAAAACTGTACACTGAATGTTTGACTTTTCCACAAAATGCTGCCTGATTGATTTTTTTCAAAATGTGAACAATTCATTATATTAATTGTTATTGTTATATTTTAATGATAAAATTAAGTCTATAAATGGGCTAAGGGTGATGAAAATGAATCTGAACAAGTTTCCACACGTGTGCAACTATTAGCATTTGAGTCTGAGATCATAGGAGCAGTCACAAAAATGACTTAAAACCATAGACTGTATAAAAATGATTAAAACACTTTTTTAAACATTAAACATTAAACACACTGATGAGAAACGTCTCAAGGAGAGACTCGGATGAGAGCTGCCAGTCATGTAACAGCCGGCAGACTCTGCTGATCTGTCTTAACTGAGAAGTGACCGTCTGCTTACAGAGAAATATGTGTGTGTGTGTGTGTGTATGTGTGTGTGTGTGTGTGTGTGTGTGTGTGTGTGTGTATGTGTGTATGTGTGTGTTTGTGTTAATGTTGCATCACACTGAAAAAGTAGCAACCCGTCAGATCTCACAGCAAGTTATAAACTCTATGTATGTTCATAGTTAGCCAACAGCAATATCCTGGTTAGGATGTCAACAGTTAACTGCTGAGAATATTTTTGACTGGTTATGCATGTCGGTCTACAGGTTCATTTGCATACACACTGCACTAATGGCTTGTTCACAACATCAGATATTCTTTTTCAATGGATAAAGTACCAATGTAAAACCGACTTCTACACAGAGTGTTGCATTATGGGCTGTTTGTAGCATTAATGTTGCTAGGCTAGCGATTGTCTTAAAGTCTGTTTATAGTGAGTGTGTTGGAGTCAATCAGCACTAAAAGTGTTTCGCTAGTCCAGTTTAACCTGCTGGAGTTCTGAAGGATCATGGAATGTGTTTTTCTGCCACGGAGGAAATAAATTCATGATGAGTGAAAACGAGTGAAGCATCTTCTGACGTCTCTACTACTACTACAAGCTGCCAGATGCCACTGTCACAGACAGTCTTATTAATAGTAACTGCCAGAGAAAATCATTTTGACCGCTTCCAAGAGCCTGGCAGGAGAGTGTGTGACTAACTTTAAAACACAACGTGTATGAATACTTACACTGTACAGTGTTTAGCTGCCTGTGCTTATCACATAATGTTTTAGCTAATGTAAGCTAAAGGGTTAGCTGTTAATGTTTACGTTGACATTACACATATATTTGCAGGATGGGAGAAATCTTGCGCCACTGTTGATGTCCAGCATGATGATTGAGACACTGGGAAACATTGAGAGTGTTTATTTGCTGCGTTGCATGTAGTTTTGAATGAGGAAGTACGCAACTTTCTTTTAAGGGAACAATGGCCAGTTCAAAACAGGGCACGCTAAACTGGCCATGGGGGTAGTTAATTTTAGAAGGGGCATTACGGCCACACTCTGGGGCATCCACGGCACTGGTTGTTTGGCCGTGGCATAATTCCTGCCCTGCAATTAATATGACAAAGCATATTCTAAACTCACACATCCAGTAGCTTCCTGAATCTGGTGGCAGCAGCAAACACAACATTCAGCTCCAGCTCTCTCTCTGATGCAGACCTGCAATTTTTCTTTTGTCTTTGGATGGGCTACATAGTTCAGGTCATCTGAGCTCACATTTTGTACATAAGAGTTCACACAGTCATGTGTTGTATCTTAGATGCTGTAGCTGAGTTTGTCAGGTATCATCCTTAAATCTGTGCATAATTAAAGTTTTTTTAAAATGTCTTTCTTCCAAACAAGTAGGATAAATCTTGTAATTCAGTCACATTAAAGTTATAATACTATTGTTTTCTCCAATAACCATTCAATGTATTTCTATTCAGTAATGATCTCTCAGTATAGTAGTTATGCTTCACTCCTGCAGCTTCTACTGTTGTTGTGTATCAGAAGGTGCATTATTGCTCAAATACCAACAGAAAGATGAGAAAAAGGAATTAAAAGTTGGTCATAACTTTGTATCATTCAAGTTGTCATTTGTTATTGATTACTAGGAGTTTTTTCTGCTCCTGTTATGAGATGTTGAGTCATGGAGGGATTTTCTTATGAATGTTAACAATCTCCTGTTTCCTGCCATTGTGTTTTTGATCCTAATGTTAATGCATTATAACAAGACTACCAGAAGACAAAACACAAGACAACAACAAAACATTTTCATCTTTGTGGATACAGAATACAGGTCACTGTTTCCAGTTAGTATTCTCTAACTGATATCTGATATATATCTGGGCAGGTCTTAATCTATCTGGGCAGGTCTTAATCTATCTGGACAGGCTGCCCAAGTAGAGAGAAACACTGATGTACAGTCTGGAGCAGAGTGAATGTTTTCACATGAGGCTGTCAGTGTCAAACTGTGTCAGGCATCTTTTCACAAGTTGCTTATAGATCATGTGAAGATAAAACAGTGGTGCAAGTTTGTCAGAAGTGTTAAGATACATATACAGATATGTCACTAATACAGACAGGGCTATTTGTCACCACAGTGTAAAGTGCAGGTGGGAGCCACATATAATTATATTTAGAAATACGACCTTTTAAAATACATATTTGAATTCAGACATTTAGTACATCAACATCAGTTTAAATATCCAGTTTTCACTTTGATGGTTGTAAGTTTTGCAGAAAGGTTTTTATAAATGTTTTGTAGAAGCTGATCATTTAGTCTACTTGACAGCAGAAAGTCACACAGTTAACTACACAGTTAACTACACAGTTTTGACTGAACAGGTCTCTTGACTTTCAGGTCAGTTGTGCTCTGACTACACTGTGATATTATGTGTACCTCACTCACTCCTCCACTGTTGCATGTAACTCTCTCTATAAGAGAATGTGGACAGTCATCAATGTCCTTACTGGCTCCTCCTCCATCAAACACCAATCATATTGTTTTGCTGTCAGATCTCCATCTGAGGCAGATAAAATAATCAAGAAAGAGACTTTGAGAGAGATGAGAATGAAAACATTTAGCTCACTTTATTTATTTGCAGAAATAACAAAACACACACAAACAATACATTAAAGAATTAAAAATGATTTTCATCAGGTGCTTAACTCAACAACACACAACACAATTTTGTATGAATCAAACTTGTTTAGATGATTTGACATCATTTTTGGATAAGTTGATGGTGTGTATTGCTACCCTCACAATACTCCAGCAGCAGATTAATGAAGCATTAGTTTCACTCTGAGCTGTTGCTGTTGTTTCTTCTTGTCTGTCTGCAGGCAGCATAAATAACATGAGTGTCCACTTCTCTCTGTGATGCAGGCCTCCTGCTTCTTATTGTTGTTGAATACAAAGTCAGTGCTGTGTCCTTCAGCTGATCAGAGTCCAGATTCTGTAAATAAAAGTACATGCAGTTCTACATGTCAAATAGCTGAGTTTGTCAGAAAAACATAATTGACTTGTGATGATTCTACAACCTTTGAAATGATCAAACACAAAAGTGGATTTACCTTGTTCACTAGTGAATTCTGCTCTTCAGTGGCAGCTGAGTGACAGAGACAATACATCTGATCAGTTAATAGAAAGTTTGCTGTCATCACATTTTGGCTACAAGAAATGTTCTATTTTTTCATCATACTGACACTATTTAACATTTCCATAAGTGTTTAGTTTGAGTAATTCTCATAAAGTACCTGTCTTAAGTTTCCTGGCTTTAACCAGCAGACCAATGATGACCATTACAAGGAAAACAGTCAGACCAGCCAGGATCACACTCGTCAACTTTGTTGTTCCATCAGACTCTTCTACAAGAAAGATCATTAAATCAGACTAAATTACTACCAGAAGTGACTTGAGATGAAAAACAAATCAAGCAGAGATGTTTCATTTTCAAATGTTTGACAATCTGCATTTCTACATCTGCAAATCTTTTAGATGTGTCGTCCACGTCATCATGTGATCCATCATCACTGCCTTTTAATGAAATGAAGATACATTTAGTCTTGATTTTGAGAGATTTGCATCACAATCATTGTTTGGTAATGTTTAAACTGTCACTTTGTTGCATATGTAGATATTAGATAATAATTATGAAATATATTAACAATATAAACATAAATGACCAAACAAAATACAAGACTTAACATTAATCTTACCTTTAACTTTTAAATGTATCTCACTGAAAAGTACACGTCCACTTGTGTAGAATCCACAGAAATACAGTCCAGAGTCTGATGAATCCACTTGTTTGATGTTCAGAGAGACAGTAGAGATGTTGGAGCTCATTTCAAATTTTCCATTCTGAACACCATCACAGAATTCAGCTTTGCTGTCAGACCTGATCTTAACAGAGATACAGTAGATCTTGGTTCTGTTGACAAGTCTCAACCAGAAAGTTATAGACTCATGTTTTAATATATTGGAGCACTGCAGTGTGACTTCTTGACCAGACTGGACCTCCACAACCTGAGACTCAGACACTGAGACAGAGATCCAGCCTGAAACACACAGCAGAGACAAGTTGTTACAGGAAGATAAACGATACCTCTTAATGAATTTAACAGTGAGTATATAAGTTTCAATTGTGTCGGCTGAACATAGAATAACAACATTTGTAATGAAGTTGAGACTAATTCAAAGCCAATACTCACTAATGCTGCAGAGACTTAAAGCAGTTATCAAGGTAAAGGTCTTCATGGTGTGTATGACTGAAGCTCTGCAATGTCCGTACTTGATATGTGACCCAGGAAGGTTGATCTCAACATAAAGAGGCGGGCTGTTTTCTTGTTGCTTGTCCTGTTCCTCAAACTGACATTAATGCTTTCAGGAAAAGCATCTTGATGCAGATGTTTGCCTCAATGAGAACAAGACAAAGTTATTTTTCAGACAATGTGATTTAATAATAAATAATCTTCAAGCCAAATTACATACAATATAGTGAACAAAGATATATTGAATAAGAGTGTTTCCCCTAGGATGATCGCTTTGGGGTGGTGGGGGGTGAAGGGTTGTGATGGCTGATGAAAAACTCAGAAGACACATTTCCACGACAACGATTTGGAAGACGAGTCTTTTCTTTGTCTTGAGAAGCTGCAGCATTTATTTATTTACTGCCAGACTGACAAGTTACTGCTAACCTTTTCATCTGCTCCGCTCGCATTCACCGTCACTTTTCTGCCTCTCTCTCTCTGCACTCGCTCAAGTACACACGCTCATTTACACACTCACCACACACACACACACACATTACACACTGCCCTATTCCTAAACAGAGCTACACTACGGCAGTGTGGCGCTGCTGAATGAATATTGGGGAAACACTGAGATATTTACCTCAATATCCAGTTTCTTGCTGTTTGTGTTTTTTCTATTATATCATTACACATTATAGCTGCTCCAAGACTAAACAGTGAGTGCTGACATGCTCTCCATGTTGTTGTTATCTCTGATTTCTTCTCAGAGCTGAATACAAACCTTGAGTGCACTTATCATTTTTAATTGTTTTTAATATTCTCATTCAACATTTCTTCTTTTACTGTCATTAATATTGTTGTTCTGTAACCTGTGAAACTAACTGTGGCCTAAACATTGTCAGTCATGTTCTAATGAAATAAACAATAAAAAGATTGGGAGCAAGAAAATCCTGAGAACATTTTTCAGGACCCGTTATTGTCGAGTGCTTTCATCTAAATTTCACAAAGTACATGCTTCATATCTGGTTGTGTAAATATGAGTTTGTATATTTCAACAAGTCTGAAAGAAACTGTGAAGGTCAATTAGTCAGTTTGTATAAAGTAATGAGTGGAGTAGTGAAATATTGTCAGGAGTTGATATATACTGGTAACTTTTAACTAGACTTGGATGTTTGTGGTTATGGCTGAAAACCAGTCTTCCTGTGGTTTAGACTTTACTGTTGCTGTTTGTTGTCTGCTGGTTATTTCTACACTTTGTTTCTCCAAAACATCTGTACAAATACAGCTGCAGATTGTGTTTTATCCTCACGAGCAAAGCAACAAGGCCGGTGTCACTTTTTCTTTTTAGACTTTCTCACAGATTTGTGAGTTCAGAAGCATCATCAGTGTTTCCTCTATATTCATTCATCAGTAAAATTATGAGCGCCGCTGCTAAAATTTCAGATAAACGAGCGACTCATGATTTTCACTCGCACACTGTGCGAGCACAATAACACCCTACGTTATTGTGGATTTTCTTTAGTCATCCTCCCTTTCTTCGTTCTTCAAAGGACATCTACGTGAAAGGTACAAGAGTAGCGTAGCTCCGTTAAGGAATAAGGCAGTGCGTGTGTGTGTGTGTGTAAATGTGCGTGTGTAGTTGCGTGAGTGTGAGCGCAGACAGCAAGCAGCAGAAACATGACGTGAACGCGAGCGAGCAGAGGAAAAGTTTAGCAGTAAGTTGTCAATGTAGCAGTAAATGTACAGTACAGACTGTGTGTCAGTTACTAAATGCAGCAGCTCCTCAAGACAAAGAAAATACTCATCTATCGAAGGGGGTTAGCCCCGAAGTTAGCAACAACACGTTAGCTTAACTTGACCAAACTCACTTAAGGTGGACTGACTTTGAAGGTGGACCAGCAATTCTCATTTTAGTGTCAGTGTTCGTTTTTCAAATGCCCCCCACATATGCATATGAATGCAAACACAGCTACTATACTGCTAACATGCTGTCGTTTCTCTCAGATTAGGATCAGAGGCAGACAGAATAAGAAAGACTTTAACGGAGAAGGATTGAAAGAAACACAAGCAATAAAATGCAAACTTTTAATTTATTGGTCATTTTTCACAGTGACTCCTTCCACCCACTGCCCACACACAAACACACATCAGATTACTGTGATAAAGCATCAGTTCCTCTCTGAGTTTATCTGCTGGCAGCACAAGTTCTCACCTTTTTTCTTTTTTCTGTCTGAAGAATAAGATGAAGACAAACAAGATAAAAAGACACTGAGACTGAGAGCAAGAGAGAAAGAAGCACGAGAGAATCAAAATACAGAAATACAGGTCACTGTTTCCAGTTAGTATTCTCTAACTGATATCTGATATCTATCTGGGCAGGTCTTAATCTATCTGGACAGGTCTTAATCTATCTGGACAGGCTGCCCAAGTAGAGAGAAACACTGATGTACAGTCTGGAGCAGAGTGAATGTTTTCACATGAGGCTGTCAGTGTCCAACTGTGTCAGGCATCTTTTCACAAGTTGCTTATAGATCATGTGAAGATAAAACAGTGGTGCAAGTTTGTCAGAAGTGTTAAGATACATATACAGATATGTCACTAATACAGACATGGCTGTTTGTCACCACAGTGTAAAGTGCAACAAGGGGCAGGTGGGAGCCACATATAATTATATTTAAAAATACGACCTTTTAAAATACATATTTGAATTCAGACATTTAGTACATCAACATCAGTTTAAATATCCAGTTTTCACTTTGATGGTTGTAAGTTTTACAAAAAGGTTTTTATAAATGTTCTGTAGAAGCTGATCATTTAGTCTACTTGACAGCAGAAAGTCACACAGTTAACTACACAGTTAACTACACAGTTAACTACACAGTTAACTACACAGTTAACTACACAGTTAACTACACAGTTTCGACTGAACAGGTCTCTTGACTTTCAGGTCAGTTGTGCTCTGACTACACTGTGATATTATGTGTACCTCACTCACTCCTCCACTGTTGCATCTAACTCTCTCTATAAGAGAATGTGGACAGTCATCAATGTCCTTACTGGCTCCTCCTCCATCAAACACCAATCATATTGTTTTGCTGTCAGATCTCCATCTGAGGCAGATAAAATAATCAAGAAAGAGACTTTGAGAGAGATGAGAATGAAAACATTTAGCTCACTTTATTTATTTGCAGAAATAACAAAACACACACAAACAATACATTAAAGAATTAAAAATGATTCTCATCAGGTGCTTAACTCAACAACACACAACACAATTTTGTATGAATCAAACTTGTTTAGATGATTTGACATCATTTTTGGATAAGTTGATGGTGTGTATCGCTACCCTCACAATACTCCAGCAGCAGAATAATGAAGCATTAGTTTCACTCTGAGCTGTTGCTGTTGTTTCTTCTTGTCTGTCTGCAGGCAGCATAAATAACATGAGTGTCCACTTCTCTCTGTGATGCAGGCCTCCTGCTTCTTATTGTTGTTGAATACAAAGTCAGTGCTGTGTCCTTCAGCTGATCAGAGTCCAGATTCTGTAAATAAAAGTACATGCAGTTCTACATGTCAAATAGCTGAGTTTGTGAGAAAAACACTATTGACTTGTGATGATTCTACAACCTTTGAAATGATCAAACACAAAAGTGGATTTACCTTGTTCACTAGTGAATTCTGCTCTTAAGTGGCAGCTGAGTGACAGAGACAATACATCTGATCAGTTAATAGAAAGTTTGCTGTCATCACATTTTGGCTACAAGAAATGTTCTATTTTTTCATCATACTGACACTATTGAACATTTCCATAAGTGTTTAGTTTGAGTAATTCTCATAAAGTACCTGTCTTAAGTTTCCTGACTTTAACCAGCAGACCAATGATGACCATTACAAGGAAAACAGTCAGACCAGCCAGGATCACACTCGTCAGCTTTGTTATTCCATCAGACTCACACTCACATTCTACAAGAAAGATCATTAAATCAGACTAAATTACTACCAGAAGTGACTTGAGATGAAAAACAAATCAAGCAGAGATGTTTCATTTTCAAATGTTTGACAATCTGCATTTCTACATCTGCAAATCTTACTTTTAGATGTGTCGTCATCATGTGATCCATCATCACTGCCTTTTAATGAAATGAAGATACATTTTATTGTTATTTTGTATTAAAAATGTGCATCAATATCTTGTTTTGACAATAATTAAATAGCCACATATAGAAAGACATAAGAGAAGACATAACATCTTACCTTCAACATTTAAATGTATGACACTTAAAACTGTCTGTCCGTTAATGTAAAATCCACAGAAATAAACCCCTGAGTCAGATAAATCCACTTCCTTAATGTTGAGGGAGACTGTGGAAATGTTGGAGCTCATTTGAAATTTTCCATTTTGAAATCCATCACAGTATTGAACAGTTTTAGAGCTGTACATAGTTGAGATACAGCTGGCTTTGGTTCTGTTGACCAGTCTGAACCAGGTTGTCTTTGATTGGATGTTGGAAATGTTGGTGCACTGCAGTGTGACGTTTTCACCAGGCTGGACCTCCACAGTGTGAGACTCAGAAAGTGAGACAGAGATCCAGCCTGAAACAAACAGCAGAGACAACAAGAGATTTAGTTGTTATAGGAAGAAAAACAAAACCTCTTAATAAATTGAATAATGAGCAAAAACCTTTAAATTGTGGCAGCAATGAAATTGAGAGAAATGTAGTGGCAGTACTTACTGATGCTGCAGAGAATTAAGGTAAAGCTCTTCATTGTGGATAATTGTGTCACTGCCAGTATAGTTTCTAATACTGATCTACTATAAAGGTGGTAAGAGAGGCGGGTTGTTTTTGTTTTTCTTCCTGCCGCTAACACAGACCTGCAAGTGCAATGCAACACCTTTGTGCAAATTTTAGCGTTTCGCAAACCCAGTAACAAAAACTTAGAAATTTGAACTCACTGGAAAGGTGGCGCTAGAAGACTCAAAATCTTATGATACCACATTATATCTGCGTCAGATGCAACTTGACACAAAAGTTGCCTCATAGAATTGCAGATGCATAAAGACATCCTCAGCGACTCCTGCAGTTTTATGCAGATGCAGTATAACTGAAAGCTTCCTCACCTGATCCATAACAGTCTGGTATAACATATGAAATGAGATTGGTTTATGCTCGAAGCTGCTTTTTAAGGATGTTTGGGTTGATTCGAAGGTTCAGTGGGACTGATATCATGTGTCCTATGATCACTTGCAGGGACCAGCTCCCATTATAATAATCTTATTAAACTGTTCATTCACAAGAATACAAGAATGTCGATTTAAAAAAACACAGCAACTTCATGGAGTTTTCTTGTTGCTGAAATCTTCCCTGCTGACACCCACAGATACTTTTTCAAATTTTTGTACCATTCTCCACTTCTTCTTTAGTCCTTTTGTAGTAATCTGTTCATATAAAAAATTATTGTGGAAACAGAAAAGGAGGCACAGGGTTTCTGTTTCTGTAGTCACTAGATATAAATGGCCTCTTTGTTTTAAAGGCAGATGTTGATGTAGTGTGTGACAGTAAAGTAGTTAAGTGAGAATGTGTAAATTAATGAGAGTGGAGTGATTTGACAATGTCAGAAGAGATTAACGGAGCATTATTCTTGTATGAGAACAGGAAGGCATTTGATGTCTGTGGTCATGACTGACTCTTGACTCGTAGACAACAGTGTTTTCCATCAGAGTGCTGCTTTATTCTATTGTCTTTTTTTCCCACTAGTTTAATTTTGTCCCAGATATTTTTTTATGCTTCCTTTTCTACTTTCTGACAAAGCTTTGACTCTAGAGGCCTCATGATCTTCACCTCATTTACACTCAGACCACACTGTGCTGTCTCTTCCTGTCAAACAAGTGATGTGTACCTCCCTCACTCCTCCCCCTGACAGACCCCTCGATTTGACTTCCTTGTGCATGTTTGACAGTAATAAATGTTCTTTCTAACTCCTCCTCCATCACACATCATACATGCTCTTTTTTTCAGACAAAAAGGCAGAAAAAACAAGAGCGACTTTGACTGAGAGAGATAGAGAAGAAGAAACATGAGCAGGAAAACACAACCACAGCTTGAGTACAGAAACATTATGAACATTTTATTTTTTGTTGGTGACGCCTCACCCACTGCCCACACACAAAAGCACAACAGCAGATAAATGTAATAAAGCATAATTTCCACTCTGAGCTGCAGTTCCAGATGTTTCCTGAGTTTATCTGGTGGCAGCATAAACAACACCTAGCTCCTCTCTTTCGGATGCAGGCCGGCGGTTTCTTTTTGGTTTCGGCTGGAAACTCAGCGCTGCGTAGTTCAGGTCATCTGAACCCAGATTCTGTAAATCACATTTTTACCATTAAATCACTATTTTGTAACAGTTTGTTTGTAACTTGTTTGTAGTAAATGCTTCTAGCTAGTATGGTTATAAAGGCACAGCAGAAAGGCCCACTTTTCTCTCTCTTGGGGAAATATCTTCTAGTTGAAATGATGAAGCATTTCAACGATGTTTCAGAGGAGAAAAAGAACAAAATCACTGTGGGAAAGAAGGGGAAAAGTGTGGCTACCGCTAGCATTTGTCTGACATTTTGAGTATGCCATGTGCTGACGAAAATCACAAATTTTGCTCACTTTTCATGTCAATGAACCTAAACTGCCAGATTAAATAAGATTACAGTTGAAATTAGAGTTTAAAAGTCTAAATTAACAGGGTTCATTTTAGTTTAGATGAAAAAAGGCTATTATGACTGCGTGCTTGTAAAGATTACTAACACACTTATCATGTGTAGAGTTTATATAATAAATGTGAAGTTTTGGCTCACCTTGTTTCTTTCTGGCTGTGGTTCTTTATTGGCAGCTAAATGACACAAGACAAAGTCTGAATACTTAATTATCACTCTATATGCTTTGGATTTGTTCTTCATGTTGACACAATTTACAAGACGGTGTGCTACAAATGATAAACTAGCTGTACCTGTTTTAACTTTCCTGATTTTAACAGCCAGAACAATGAGGACTATAGTGAACAAGAGAATCACAACACCCAGGACCACACTCATCAGGACTGTTCTCCCATCACACTCTTCTACAAGAAAAAATGATTAGACTTTGTTTCTTTAGTCTGGTGGTAACATGCACAGTGAGAAAATCTTGAGAGAAGGAAGGAGAATCTTACTTTTAGACTTAAAATTTTCTTCATCATCAGACTCAGAATCATCAGAATCACCATTACCTTTAAATAGATGGGGATAAAATGATCTGACACATATTGGTTTCCTGTTTTCACGCCATATTGTGATAAAAAAAAAATTGACTCTAAATATGATGAGAAACAGTGAACTGAAAGAGATAAGACATGACCACAATCTTACCTTGAATGCTTAACTCTGTTACATCTGCAATGACTGTGAGTAAGTTGATGTAAAATCCACAGAAATACAGCCCAGAGTCAGATAAATCCACTTGCTTGATTTTAAGAAAGACAGTTGAAATGTTGGAACGCATTTCAAATTTTCCGTTCTGAAATCCATCACAGAGTGAAGCTTTGTCTGCAGACTCGTACATAGAGGAGATACAGCTGGCTTTGGTTCTGTTGACCACTCTGAACCATTCTGTCATAGATGGAGCTTTGGAGATGTTGGAGCACTGCAGTGTGACTTCTTCACCTGGCTGGACCTCCACAGTCTGAAACTCAGAAACTGAGACAGAGATCCAGCCTGAAACACACAGCAGAGACAACAAGAGATTTACTCTTCAGCTGATGAAGCAACAACAGTACATCTAAATGAATTCAACACTTACTAATTTGCAAGTTTAAATCCTGGTGGTTTACTGGATGAAATAGAGGTTTGTTTTATATTTGGTGCTTAGAATAATTTAATACTGGTACTTACTGAGGCTGCAGAGAAGTAATGCTGTTTCTAAGGTGAAGCTCTTCATTGTGCGTATAACTGTGTCTCAGCATGGGCACTTTATGTCACTGTAAGGGGGTTTCATTGTAAAGGGGCGGAGTATTGAATAGTTCATGCTAGAAAGCTCCAATCGCTCACCACCAAATACCTGTACCAGATGCTTCAAAGAATTTAGAGAATTAGAAGCCAACCTCAGGTTCTGTGACTTTCAACTGCGCAGTCCAAACTGGAACCTGTGATGGAGAACGCAGAGTTTACTGGTTCAGACACGGATCTTTCAGTCTAAACATGTCTCCACAGCACAGTCTCCATCACAGAGTTGTGTTTATCATATTGAGAAAATGAACCTGATCTCCTCTGATGCTGGAACTTACTACTGTGCTGTGGCCTCCTGTGGGGAGATACTGTTTGGAAGTGGAAGCGAGCTGCTCATCAAAGACGATGTTGAAGACCCAATGACACAGATTAGAGTCTTAGTCTGGCTGTCCATCATTAGAACTGGGATCCTCTTGTGCTTGAACTATTGTTGATTACTGTGTGACTCTACAGAGGCTCAACACTGTTGTCTGCTCCTGTTATGAGACGTGAAGTCATGTTTTTTATTAGAGGGAGGGCAGTGTTGGTTGATTGGTCAGTCTGTCCACCGCTGTGATCCAATCTGAAATATCTCAACAGCAATAGGATGATTACAAAGTACCATTTAGCATTTAGCATTTAGCATAAAGCACTGCTGTGTCAAAGTACAGCCTCACACAGCTGCTAGCATGGCTGTAGACTTGTAGTCTTGTTTAACACCATCATTCTTCTTTATCCTGCTCTTCGTGGTCTAGATTATGAGAATACCAGTGACTTACTCCAGCTTGCCCCCTTGTGCTCTGGTGTAACTAATACAGTGAACACCTCTCAACATTAGGAACCTGATGGCTGGAAGTGTAACCTGAGACTGTGGCTGAGTATGTTAAATAAAGAGCTGTGCACTGAAAAATGACACAGTTGCATCAGGCCTCTTTGTTCAGTTTTAAAGGCAGATGTTGGTGTAGTGTGTGAGAGTAAAGTAGTTAAGTGAGAATGTATAAATTAATGAGGAGTGAAGTGATTTGACAATGTCAGAAGAGATTAATATATATATATTTTTAACGGAGCATTATTCTTGTATGAGAACAGGAAGGCATTTGATGTCTGTGGTCATGACTGACTCTTGACTGGTAGACAACAGTGTTTTCCATCAGAGTGCTGCTTTATTCTATTGTCTTTTTTCCCACTAGTTTAATTTTGTCCCAGATAAGTTTTTGATGCTTCCTTTTCTACTTTCTGACAAAGCTTTGACTCTAGAGGCCTCATGATCTTCACCTCATTTACACTCAGACCACACTGTGCTGTCTCTTCCTGTCAAACAAGTGATGTGTACCTCCCTCTCTCCTCCCCCTGACAGACCCCTCGATTTGACTTCCTTGTGCATGTTTGACAGTAATATATGTTCTTTCTGACTCCTCCTCCATCACACATCATACATGCTCTTTTTTTCAGACAAAAAGGCAGAAAAAATAAGAAACATGAGCAGGAAAACACAACCACAGCTTGAGTACGAAAACATTATGAACATTTTATTTTTTGTTGGTGACACTTCACCCACTGCCCACACAGAAAAGCACAACAGTAGATAAATGTAATAAAGCATAATTTCTACTCTGAGCTGCAGTTCCAGATGCTTCCTGAGTTTATCTAGTGGCAGCATAAACAACATGAGTTTCCTCCTCTCTCTGTGCTGCTGGCCTCCTGCTTCTTACTGTTTTTGGAAGGAATCTCAGCATTGAAGAGTTCAGCTCATCAGAGCCCAAATCCTGTAAATCAGAGAATTTGAGTCACATACTGTATCTCACATATCATAGCTAAGATTTTCAGGAACCAACACAGAATCTGTACTGGTCCATGGTTCTTGTAGACAACATTGGTAGCAAAAGTGTTTTTCAGGACTTGGCTGAAGGCTAAATCTGGTGTTTCAGTCACATACTATACACCTACACTGCTTTGCACCAACTAGCTTAAAGCAAGGATCCATCATAGCTTTGTCAGGGTTATTTAAAAAATTAAAACACAGATAAATGATTTAAACCAAAGTTCAATATTTGTTCACACCAACATAAAATATCAGCAATAATGACTGCAGTTCAAAAATAGAACCATCACCACTACATCTGTGAGCACTTATTTTCTAACTGTTTGTAGTATATTTATAATGTCACATCAGAGACTGTTAGGAAGGAGGTTGAGCTGTAGATCCAAAAACATTTTGCTCTCCATCAGGTCTAATAGCAATCAAGCTTAATTAAAGTTTATGCGTCATATGATGAATGCCCGCCTGACTGCAATTTGTCACCTGCTGCACAGTGAGACAAAGATCATTAATAGTTAAATAGTCAGTTCACCTTCTTTCTTCCTGGCTGCCTTTCTTCTTTAGCCGCTAAATGACAAAAGACAAAATGCCAGAGTTTGATTAGTTCACAGTCATTAAAAGAACCCTTGTATTTGTCGTTGTGTAGCAGATTTTATCCAGCTGTACCTGTCTGAAGTTTCCTGATTTTAACAGCCAGAACAATGAGGACTATAGTGAGTAAGAGAGTCACAACACCCAGGACCACACTCATCAGGACTGTTCTCCCATCACACTCTTCTACAAGAAAAAATGATTAGACTCTGTTTCTTTAGTCTGGTGGCTTAAGATGTTGTAAATATTCAAATTACTGGTTCCGTTGTAACATGCACAATGACAAAATCTTGAGAGAAGGAAGGAGAATCTTACTTTTAGACTTAAAATGTTCTTCATCATCAGACTCAGAATCGTCATAATCACCATTACCTTAAAAAAGATGGGGATAAAATGATCTGACACATATTGGTTTCCTGTTTTCAAGCCATACTGTGATAAAAAGAAAATTGACTCTAAATATGATGAGAAACAGTCAACTGAAAGAGATAAGACATGACCACAATCTTACCTTGAACGCTTAATTCTGTTACATCTGCAATGACAGTGTGTGTGTTGATGTAAAATCCACAGAAATACAGCCCAGAGTCAGATAAATCCACTCGCTTGATTTTAAGAAAGACAGTTGAAATGTTGGAACGCATTTCAAATTTTCCGTTCTGAAATCCATCACAGAGTGAAGCTTTGTCTGCAGACTCGTACATAGAGGAGATACAGCTGGCTTTGGTTCTGTTGACCACTCTGAACCAGTCTGTCTGAGTTGGAGCTCTGGAAATGTTGGAGCACTGCAGTGTGACTTCTTCACCAGGCTGGACCTCCACAGTGTGAGGCTCAGAAACTGAGACAGAGATCCAGCCTGAAACACACAGCAGAGACAACAAGAGATTTACTCTTCAGCTGATGAAGCAACAACAGTACATCTAAATGAATTCAACACTAACTAATTTGCAAGTTTAAATCCTGGTGGTTTACTGGATGAAATAGAGGTTTGTTTTACATTTTGTGCTCAGAATAATTTAATACTGGTACTTACTGAGGCTGCAGAGAAGTAATGCTGTTATTAAGGTGAAGCTCTTCATTGTGCATATAACCGTGTCTCAGCATGGACACTTTATGTCACTGTAAGGGGGTTTCATTGTAAAGGGGCGGAGTAGTGAATACTTCATGCTAGAAAGCTCCAATCGCTCACCACCAAATATCTGTACCAGATGCTTCAAAGAATTTAGAGAATTAGAAGCCAACCTCAGGTTCTGTGACTTTCAACTGCACGGTACAAACTGGAACCTGTGATGGAGAACGCAGAGTTTACTGGTTCAGACACGGATCTTTCAGTCTAAACATGTCTCCACAGCACAGTCTCCATCACAGAGTTGTGTTTATCATTTTGAGAAAATGAACCTGATCTCCTCTGATGCTGGAACTTACTACTGTGCTGTGGCCTCCTGTGGGGAGATACTGTTTGGAAGTGGAAGCGAGCTGCTCATCAAAGACGATGTTGAAGACCCAGTGGCACAGATTAGAGTCTTAGTCTGGCTGTCCATCATTAGAACTGGGATCCTCTTGTGCTTGAACTATTGTTGATTACTGTGTGACTCTACAGAGGCTCAACACTGTTGTCTGCTCCTGTTATGAGACGTAAAGTCATGTTTCTTATTAGAGAGAGGGCAGTGTTGGTTGACTGGTCAGTCCGTCCACCGCTGTGATCTGATCTGAAATATCTCAACAGCAATAGGATGATTACAAAGTACCATTTAGCATTTAGCATAAAGCACTGCTGTGTCTAAGTACAGCCTCACACAGCTGCTAGCATGGCTGTAGACTTGTAGTCTTGTTTAACACCATCATTCTTCTTTATCCTGCTCTTCGTGGTCTTGATTATGAGAATACCAGTGACTTACTCCAGCTTGCTCCCTTGTGCTCTGGTGTAACTAATACAGTGAACACCTCTCAACATTAGGAACCTGATGGCTGGAAGTGTAACCTGAGACTTTGGCTGAGTATGTTAAATAAAGAGCTGTGCACTGAAAAATGACACAGTTGCATCAGGCCTCTTTGTTCAGTTTTAAAGGCAGATGTTGGTGTAGTGTGTGAGAGTAAAGTAGTTAAGTGAGAATGTATAAATTAATGAGGAGTGGAGTGATTTGACAATGTCAGAAGAGATTAATATATATATATATTTAACAGAGCATTATTCTTGTCTGAGAACAGGAAGGCATTTGATGTCTGTGGTCATGGCTGAAATCTTCCTGTGGTGGAGACTTTGCTCTTGACTTGTAGACAACAGTGTTTTCCATCAGAGTGCTGCTTATTATATTGTCTTTTTTTCCCAAAAAGTTTAAATTCAGCAGCTAGTTAAGTAGGTCCGTTTTTGATGTTTCCTTTTCTACTTTCTGACAAAGCTTTGACTCTAGAGGCCTCATGATCTTCACCTCATTTACACTCAGACCACACTATGCTGTCTCTTCCTGTCAAACAAGTGATGTGTACCTCCCTCACTCCTCCCCCTGACAGACCCCTCGATTTGACTTCCTTGTGCATGTTTGACAGTAATAAATGTTCTTTCTGACTCCTCCTCCATCACACATCATACATGCTCTTTTATTTCAGACAAAAAGGCAGAAAAAATAAGAAACATGAGCAGGAAAACACAACCACAGCTTGAGTACAGAAACATTATGAACATTTTATTTTTTGTTGGTGACGCCTCACCCACTGCCCACACACAAAAGCAGAACAGCAGATGAATGTAATAAAGAATAATTTCCACTCTGAGCTGCAGTTCCAGATGTTTCCTGAGTTTATCTGGTGGCAGCATAAACAACACCTAGCTCCTCTCTTTCGGATGCAGGCCGGCGGTTTCTTTTTGGTTTCGGCTGGAAACTCAGCACTGCGTAGTTCAGGTCATCTGAACCCAGATTCTGTAAATCACATTTTTACCATTAAATCACTATTTTGTAACAGTTTGTTCGTAACTTGTTCGTAGTAAATGCTTCTAGCTAGTATGGTTATAAAGGCACAGCAGAAAGGCCCACTTTTCTCTCTCTTGGGGAAATATCTTCTAGTTGAAATGATGAAGCATTTCAACGATGTTTCAGAGGAGAAAAAGAACAAAATCACTGTGGGAAAGAAGGGGAAAAGTGTGGCTACCGCTAGCATTTGTCTGACATTTTGAGTATGCCATGTGCTGACAAAAATCACAAATTTTGCTCACTTTTCATGTCAATGAACCTAAACTGCCAGATTAAAGAAGATTACAGTTGAAATTAGAGTTTAAAAGTCTAAATTAACAGGGTTCATTTTAGTTTAGATGAAAAAAGGCTATTATGAGTAGGTGCTTGTAAAGATTACTAACACACTTATCATGTGTAGAGTTTATATAATAAATGTGAAGTTTTGGCTCACCTTGTTTCTTTCTGGCTGTGGTTCTTTATTGGCAGCTAAATGACACAAGACAAAGTCTGAATACTTAATTATCATTTTATATGCTTTGGATTTGTTCTTCATGTTGACACAATTTACAAGACGGTGTGCTACAAATGATAAACTAGCTGTACCTGTTTTAAGTTTCCTGATTTTAACAGCCAGAACAATGAGGACTATAGTGAACAAGAGAATCACAACAACCAGGACCACACTCATCAGGACTGTTCTCCCATCACACTCTTCTACAAGAAAAAAATGATAGAAATAGACTTTGTTTCTTTAGTCTGGTGGCTGAAGACGTTGTAAATATTCAAATTACTGGTTCCGTTATAACATGCACAATGAAAAAATCTTGAGAGAAGGAAGGAGAATCTTACTTTTAGACTTAAAATGTTCTTCATCATCAGACTCAGAATCATCAGAATCACCATTATCTTAAAAAAAAAGATGGGGATAAAATGATCTGACACATATTGGTTTCCTGTTTTCACGCCATACTGTGATAATAAATTTGACTCTAAATATGATGAGAAACAGTCAACTGAAAGAGATAAGACATGACCACAATCTTACCTTGAACGCTTAACTCTTTTACATCAGCAATGACTGTGTGTGTTTTGATGTAAAATCCACAGAAATACAGCCCAGAGTCAGATAAATCCACTCGCTTGATTTTAAGAAAGACAGTTGAAATGTTGGAAAGCATTTCAAATTTTCCGTTCTGAAATCCATCACAGAGTGAAGCTTTGTCTCCAGACTTGTACATAGAGGAGATACAGCTGGCTTTGGTTCTGTTGACCACTCTGAACCAGTCTGTCTGAGTTGGAGCTCCAGAGATGTTGGAGCACTGCAGTGTGACTTCTCCACCAGGCTGGACCTCCACAGTGTGAGGCTCAGAAACTGAGACAGAGATCCAGCCTGAAACACACAGCAGAGACAACAAGAGATTTAATCTTCAGCTGATAAAGCAACAACAGTACATCTAAATGAATTCAACACTAACTAATTTGCAAGTTTAAATCCTGGTGGTTTACTGGATGAAATAGAGGTTTGTTTTATATTTGGTGCTTAGAATAATTTAATACTGGTACTTACTGAGGCTGCAGAGAAGTAATGCTGTTATTAAGGTGAAGCTCTTCATTGTGCGTATAACCATGTCTCAGCATGGGCACTTTATGTCACTGTAAGGGGGTTTCATTGTAAAGGGGCGGAGTAGTGAATACTTCATGCTAGAAAGCTCCAATCGCTCACCACCAAATACCTGCACCAGATGCTTCAAAGAATTTAGAGAATTAGACGCCAACCTCAGGTTCTGTGACTTTCAACTGCGCAGTCCAAACTGGAACCTGTGATGGAGAACACAGAGTTTATTGGTTCAGACACGGATCTTTCAGTCTAAACATGTCTCCACAGCACAGTCTCCATCACAGAGCTGTGTTTATCATTTTGAGAAAATGAACCTGATCTCCTCTGATGCTGGAACTTACTACTGTGCTGTGGCCTCCTGTGGGGAGATACTGTTTGGAAGTGGAAGCAAGCTGCTCATTAAAGACGATGTTGAAGACCCAGTGGCACAGATTAGAGTCTTAGTCTGGCTGTCCATCATTAGAACTGGGATCCTCTTGTGCTTGAACTATTGTTGATTACTGTGCGACTCTACAGAGGCTCAACACTGTTGTCTGCTCCTGTTATGAGACGTAAAGTCATGTTTCTTATTAGAGGGGGGGCAGTGGTGGTTGATTGGTCAGTCCGTCCACCGCTGTGATCCAATCTGAAATATCTCAACAGCAATAGGATGATTACAAAGTACCATTTAGCATTTAGCATAAAGCACTGCTGTGTCTAAGTACAGCCTCACAGAGCTGCTAGCATGGCTGTAGACTTGTAGTCTTGTTTAACACCATCATTCTTCTTTATCCTGCTCTTCGTGGTCTTGATTATGAGAATACCAGTGACTTACTCCAGCTTGCTCCCTTGTGCTCTGGTGTAACTAATACAGTGAACACCTCTCAACATTAGGAACTTGATGGCTGGAAGTGTAACCTGAGATTGTGACTGAGTATGTTAAATGACGAGCTGTGCACTGAAAAATGACACAGTTGCATCAGGCCTCTTTGTTCAGTTTTAAAGGCAGATGTTGGTGTAGTGTGTGAGAGTAAAGTAGTTAAGTGAGAATGTATAAATTAATGAGATGTGGAGTGATTTGACAATGTCAGAAGAGATTAATATATATATATATTTAACAGAGCATTATTCTTGTCTGAGAACAGGAAGGCATTTGATGTCTGTGGTCATGGCTGAAATCTTCCTGTGGTGGAGACTTTGCTCTTGACTTTTAGACAACAGTGTTTTCCATCAGAGTGTTGCTTTATTCTATTGTCTTTTTTCCCACTAGTTTAATTTTGTCCCAGATAAGTTTTTGATGCTTCCTTTCTACTTTCTGACAAAGCTTTGACTCTAGAGGCCTCATGATCTTCACATCATTTACACTCAGACCACACTGTGCTGTCTCTTCCTGTTAAACAAGTGATGTGTACCTCCCTCTCTCCTCCCCCTGACAGACGCCTCGATTTGACTTCCTTGTGCATGTTTGACAGTAATAAATGTTCTTTCTGACTCCTCCTCGATCACACATCATACATGCTCTTTTTTTCAGACAAAAAGGCAGAAAAAATAAGAAACATGAGCAGGAAAACACAACCACAGCTTGAGTACAGAAACATTATGAACATTTTATTTTTTGTTGGTGACGCCTCACCCACTGCCCACACACAAAAGCACAGCAGCAGATGAATGTAATAAAGAATAATTTCCACTCTGAGCTGCAGTTCCAGATGTTTCCTGAGTTTATCTGGTGGCAGCATAAACAACACCTAGCTCCTCTCTTTCGGATGCAGGCCGGCGGTTTCTTTTTGGTTTCGGCTGGAAACTCAGCGCTGCGTAGTTCAGGTCATCTGAACCCAGATTCTGTAAATCACATTTTTACCATTAAATCACTATTTTGTAACAGTTTGTTTGTAGCTATACCTCAGACAAGTAAATGCTACTTGCTAGTATGGTTATAAAGGCACAGCAGAAAGGCCCAATTTTCTCTCTCTTGGGGAAATATCTTCTAGTTGAAACGATGAAGCATTTCAACGATGTTTCAGAGGAGAAAAAGAACAAAATCACTGTGGGAAAGAAGGGGAAAAGTGTGGCTACTGCTAGCATTTGTCTGACATTTTGAGTATGCCATATGCTGACGAAAATCACAAATTTTGCTCACTTTTCATGTCAATGAACCTAAACTGCCAGATTAAAGAAGATTACAGTTGAAATTAGAGTTTAAAAGTCTAAATTAACAGGGTTCATTTTAGTGTAGATGAAAAAAGGCTATTATGACTGCGTGCTTGTAAAGATTACTAACACACTTATCATGTGTAGAGTTTATATAATAAATGTGAAGTTTTGGCTCACCTTGTTTCTTTCTGGCTGTGGTTCTTTATTGGCAGCTAAATGACACAAAACAAAGTCTGAATACTTAATTATCACTCTATATGCTTTGGATTTGTTCTTCATGTTGACACAATTTACAAGACGGTGTGCTACAAATGATAAACTAGCTGTACCTGTTTTAAGTTTCCTGATTTTAACAGCCAGAACAATGAGGACTATAGTGAACAAGAGAATCACAACACCCAGGACCACACTCATCAGGACTGTTCTCCCATCACACTCTTCTACAAGAAAAAATGATTAGACTTTGTTTCTTTAGTCTAGTGGTAACATGCACAATGACAAAATCGTGAGAGAAGGAAGGAGAATCTTACTTTTAGACTTAAAATGCTCTTCATCATCAGACTCAAAATCATCAGAATCACCATTACCTTTAAATAGATGGGGATAAAATAATCTGACACATATTGGTTTCCTGTTTTCACGCCATATTGTGATAAAAAAAAATTGACTCTAAATATGATGAGAAACAGTCAACTGAAAGAGATAAGACATGACCACCTTGAATGCTTAACTCTGTTACATCTGCAATGACAGTGTGTGTGTTGATGTAAAATCCACAGAAATACAGCCCAGAGTCAGATAAATCCACTCGCTTGATTTTAAGAAAGACAGTTGAAATGTTGGAACGCATTTCAAATTTTCCGTTCTGAAATCCATCACAGAGTGAAGCTTTGTCTGCAGACTCGTACATAGAGGAGATACAGCTGGCTTTGGTTCTGTTGACCACTCTGAACCAGTCTGTCTGAGTTGGAGCTCTGGAAATGTTGGAGCACTGCAGTGTGACTTCTTCACCAGGCTGGACCTCCACAGTGTGAGGCTCAGAAACTGAGACAGAGATCCAGCCTGAAACACACAGCAGAGACAACAAGAGATTTAATCTTCAGCTGATAAAGCAACAACAGTACATCTAAATGAATTCAACACTAACTAATTTGCAAGTTTAAATCCTGGTGGTTTACTGGATAAAATAGAAGTTTGTTTTACATTTTGTGCTCAGAATTATTTAATACTGGTACTTACTGAGGCTGCAGAGAAGTAATGCTGTTATTAAGGTGAAGCTCTTCATTGTGCGTATAACTGTGTCTCAGCATGGGCACTTTATGTCACTGTAAGGGGGTTTCATTGTAAAGGGGCGGAGTAGTGAATACTTCATGCTAGAAAGCTCCAATCGCTCACCACCAAATATCTGTACCAGATGCTTCAAAGAATTTAGAGAATTAGAAGCCAACCTCAGGTTCTGTGACTTTCAACTGCGCAGTCCAAACTGGAACCTGTGATGGAGAACGCAGAGTTTACTGGTTCAGACACGGATCTTTCAGTCTAAACATGTCTCCACAGCACAGTCTCCATCACAGAGTTGTGTTTATCATTTTGATAAAATGAACCTGATCTCCTCTGATGCTGGAACTTACTACTGTGCTGTGGCCTCCTGTGGGGAGATACTGTTTGGAAGTGGAAGCGAGCTGCTCATCAAAGACGATGTTGAAGACCCAGTGGCACAGATTAGAGTCTTAGTCTGGCTGTCCATCATTAGAACTGGGATCCTCTTGTGCTTGAACTATTGTTGATTACTGTGTGACTCTACAGAGGCTCAACACTGTTGTCTGCTCCTGTTATGAGACGTGAAGTCATGTTTTTTATTAGAGACAGGGCAGTGTTGGTTGATTGGTCACTCCGTCCACCGCTGTGATCTGATCTGAAATATCTCAACAGCAATAGGATGATTACAAAGTACCATTTAGCATTTAGCATAAAGCACTGCTGTGTCTAAGTACAGCCTCACACAGCTGCTAGCATGGCTGTAGACTTGTAGTCTTGTTTAACACCATCATTCTTCTTTGTCCTGCTCTTCGTGGTCTTGATTATGAGAATACCATTTACTTACTCCAGCTTGCTCCCTTGTGCTCTGGTGTAACTAATACAGTGAACACCTCTCAACATTAGGAACCTGATGGCTGGAAGTGTAACCTGAGACTGTGGCTGAGTATGTTAAATGAAGAGCTGTGCACTGAAAAATGACACAGTTGCATCAGGCCTCTTTGTTCAGTTTTAAAGGCAGATGTTGGTGTAGTGTGTGAGAGTAAAGTAGTTAAGTGAGAATATATAAATTAATGAGGAGTGGAGTGATTTGACAATGTCAGAAGAGATTAATATATATATATATTTAACAGTGCATTATTCTTGTCTGAGAACAGGAAGGCATTTGATGTCTGTGGTCATGGCTGAAATCTTCCTGTGGTGGAGACTTTGCTCTTGACTCGTAGACAACAGTGTTTTCCATCAAAGTGCTGCTTTATTCTATTGTCTTTTTTTTCCACTAGTTTAATTTTGTCCCAGATAAGTTTTTGATGCTTCCTTTCTACTTTCTGACAAAGCTTTGACTCTAGAGGCCTCATGATCTTCACCTCATTTACACTCAGACCACACTGTGCTGTCTCTTCCTGTTAAACAAGTGATGTGTACCTCCCTCACTCCTCCCCCTGACAGACCCCTCGATTTGACTTCCTTGTGCATGTTTGACAGTAATATATGTTCTTTCTGACTCCTCCTCCATCACACATCATACATGCTCTTTTATTTCAGACAAAAAGGCAGAAAAAATAAGAAACATGAGCAGGAAAACACAACCACAGCTTGAGTCCAGAAACATTATGAACATTTTATTTTTTGTTGGTGACGCCTCACCCACTGCCCACACACAAAAGCACAACAGCAGATGAATGTAATAAAGAATAATTTCCACTCTGAGCTGCAGTTCCAGATGTTTCCTGAGTTTATCTGGTGGCAGCATAAACAACACCTAGCTCCTCTCTTTCGGATGCAGGCCGGCGGTTTCTTTTTGGTTTCGGCTGGAAACGCAGCGCTGCGTAGTTCAGGTCATCTGAACCCAGATTCTGTAAATCACATTTTTACCATTAAATCACTATTTTGTAACAGTTTGTTTGTAACTTGTTTGTAGTAAATGCTTCTAGCTAGTATGGTTATAAAGGCACAGCAGAAAGGCCCACTTTTCTCTCTCTTGGGGAAATATCTTCTAGTTGAAATGATGAAGCATTTCAACGATGTTTCAGAGGAGAAAAAGAACAAAATCACTGTGGGAAAGAAGGGGAAAAGTGTGGCTACCGCTAGCATTTGTCTGACATTTTGAGTATGCCATATGCTGACAAAAATCACAAATTTTGCTCACTTTTCATGTCAATGAACCTAAACTGCCAGATTAAAGAAGATTACAGTTGAAATTAGAGTTTAAAAGTCTAAATTAACAGGGTTCATTTTAGTTTAGATGAAAAAAGGCTATTATGAGTAGGTGCTTGTAAAGATTACTAACACACTTATCATGTGTAGAGTTTATATAATAAATGTGAAGTTTTGGCTCACCTTGTTTCTTTCTGGCTGTGGTTCTTTATTGGCAGCTAAATGACACAAGAGAAAGTCTGAATACTTAATTATCACTCTATATGCTTTGGATTTGTTCTTCATGTTGACACAATTTACAAGACGGTGTGCTACAAATGATAAACTAGCTGTACCTGTTTTAACTTTCCTGATTTTAACAGCCAGAACAATGAGGACTATAGTGAACAAGAGAATCACAACACCCAGGACCACACTCATCAGGACTGTTCTCTCATCACACTCTTCTACAAGAAAAAATGATTCGACTTTGTTTCTTTAGTCTGGTGGTTTAAGACGTTGTAAATATTCAAATTACTGGTTCCGTTGTAACATGCACAATGAAAAAATCTTGAGAGAAGGAAGGAGAATCTTACTTTCATACTTAAAATGCTCTTCATCATCAGACTCAGAATCATCATAATCACCATTATCTTAAAAAAAAAGATGGGGATAAAATGATCTGACACATATTGGTTTCCTGTTTTCACGCCATACTGTGATAATAAATTTGATTCTAAATATGATGAGAAACAGTCAACTGAAAGAGATAAGACATGACCACAATCTTACCTTGAACGCTTAACTCTGTTACATCTGCAATGACTGTGTGTGTGTTGTTGTAAAATCCACAGAAATACAGCCCAGAGTCAGATAAATCCACTTGCTTGATTTTAAGAAAGACAGTTGAAATGTTGGAAAGCATTTCAAATTTTCCGTTCTGAAATCCATCACAGAGTGACGCTTTTTCTGCAGACCCGTACATAGAGGAGATACAGCTGGCTTTGGTTCTGTTGACCACTCTGAACCATTCTGTAATAGATGGAGCTCCGGAAATGTTGGAGCACTGCAGTGTGACTTCTCCACCCGGCTGGACCTCCACAGTCTGAAACTCAGAAACTGAGACAGAGATCCAGCCTGAAACACACAGCAGAGACAACAAGAGATTTAATCTTCAGCTGATAAAGCAACAACAGTACATCTAAATGAATTCAACACTTACTAATTTGCAAGTTTAAATCCTGGTGGTTTACTGGATGAAATAGAGGCTTGTTTTACATTTGGTGCTCAGAATAATTTAATACTGGTACTTACTGAGGCTGCAGAGAAGTAATGCTGTTATTAAGGTGAAGCTCTTCATTGTGCGTATAACCGTGTCTCAGCATGGGCACTTTATGTCACTGTAAGGGGGTTTCATTGTAAAGGGGCGGAGTAGTGAATACTTCATGCTAGAAAGCTCCAATCGCTCACCACCAAATACTTGCACCATATGCTTCAAAGAATTTAGAGAATTAGAAGCCAACCTCAGGTTCTGTGACTTTCAACTGCGCAGTCCAAACTGGAACCTGTGATGGAGAACGCAGAGTTTACTGGTTCAGACACGGATCTTTCAGTCTAAACATGTCTCCACAGCACAGTCTCCATCACAGAGCTGTGTTTATCATTTTGAGAAAATGAACCTGATCTCCTCTGATGCTGGAACTTACTACTGTGCTGTGGCCTCCTGTGGGGAGATACTGTTTGGAAGTGGAAGCAAGCTGCTCATCAAAGACGATGTTGAAGACCCAATGACACAGATTAGAGTCTTAGTCTGGCTGTCCATCATTAGAACTGGGATCCTCTTGTGCTTGAACTATTGTTGATTACTGTGTGACTCTACAGAGGCTCAACACTGTTGTCTGCTCCTGTTATGAGACGTGAAGTCATGTTTTTTATTAGAGGGAGGGCAGTGTTGGTTGATTGGTCAGTCCGTCCACCGCTGTGATCCGATCTGAAATATCTCAACAGCAATAGGATGATTACAAAGTACCATTTAGCATTTAGCATAAAGCACTGCGGTGTCTAAGTACAGCCTCACAGAGCTGCTAGCATGGCTATAGACTTGTAGTCTTGTTTAACACCATCATTCTTCTTTATCCTGCTTTTCGTGTTCTTGATTATGAGAATACCAGTTACCTACTCCAGCTTGCTCCCTTGTGCTCTGGTGTAACTAATACAGTGAACACCTCTCAACATTAGGAACCTGATGGCTGGAAGTGTAACCTGAGACTGTGGCTGAGTATGTTAAATGAAGAGCTGTGCACTGAAAAATGACACAGTTGCATCAGGCCTCTTTGTTCAGTTTTAAAGGCAGATGTTGGTGTAGTGTGTGAGAGTAAAGTAGTTAAGTGAGAATATATAAATTAATGAGGAGTGGAGTGATTTGACAATGTCAGAAGAGATTAATATATATAAATATATATATTTAACAGAGCATTATTCTTGTATGAGAACAGGAAGGCATTTGATGTCTCTGGTCATGACTGACTCTTGACTTGTAGACAACAGTGTTTTCCATCAGAGTGCTGCTTATTATATTGTCTTTTTTTTCAAAAAAGTTTAAATGCAGCAGCTAGTTAAATGGGTCAGTTTTTGATGCTTCCTTTTCTACTTTCTGACAAAGCTTTGACTCTAGAGGCCTCATGATCTTCACCTCATTTACACTCAGACCACACTGTGCTGTCTCTTCCTGTCAAACAAGTGATGTGTACCTCCCTCACTCCTCCCCCTGACAGACCCCTCGATTTGACTTCCTTGTGCATGTTTGACAGTAATAAATGTTCTTTCTGACTCCCCCTCCATCACACATCATAAATGCCCTTTTTGGTCCAGACAAAAAGGCAGAAAAAATAAGAAACATGAGCAGGAAAACACAACCACAGCTTGAGTACAGAAACATTATGAACATTTTATTTTTTTTTTTGTGATGCCTCACCCACTGCCCACACACAAAAGCACAGCAGCAGATAAATGTAATAAAGCATAATTTCCACTCTGAGCTGCAGTTCCAGATGTTTCCTGAGTCTATCTAGTGGCAGCATAAACAACATGAGTTTCCTCCTCTCTCTCTGCTGCTGGCCTCCTGCTTCTTATTGTTTTTGGAAGGAATCTCAGCATTGAAGAGTTCAGCTCATCAGAGCCCAAATCCTGTAAATCAGAGAATTTGAGTCACATACTGTATCTCACATATCATAGCTAAGATTTTCATGAACCAACACAGAATCTGTACTGGTCCATGGTTCTTGTAGACAACATTGGTAGCAAAACTGTTTTTCAGGACTTGGCTGAAGGCTAAATCTGGTGTTTCAGTCACATACTATACACCTACACTGCTTTGCACCAACTAACTTAAAGCAAGGATTCATCATAGCTTTGTCAGGGTTATTTAAAAAATTAAAACACAGATAAATGATTTAAACCAAAGTTCAAGATTTGTTCACACCAACATAAAATATCAGCGATAATGACTGCAGTTCAAAAATAGAACCATCACCACTACATCTGTGAGCACTTATTTTCTAACTGTTTGTAGTATATTTATAATGTCACATCAGAGACTGTTAGGAAGGAGGTTGAGCTGTAGATCCAACAACATTTTGCTCTCCATCAGGTCTAATAGCAATCAAGCTTAATTAAAGTTTATGCGTCATATGATGAATGCCTGCCTGACTGGAATTTGTCACCTGCTGCACAGTGAGACAAAGATCATTAATAGTCAAATAGTCAGTTCACCTTCTTTCTTCCTGGCTGCCTTTCTTCTCTAGCCGCTAAATGACAAAAGACAAAATGCCAGAGTTTGATTAGTTCACAATCATTAAAAGAACCCTTGTATTTGTTGTTGTGTAGCAGATTTTATCCAGCTGTACCTGTTTTAAGTTTCCTGATTTTAACAGCCAGAACAATGAGGACTATAGTGAGTAAGAGAGTCACAACACCCAGGACCACACTCATCAGGACTGTTCTCCCATCACACTCTTCTACAAGAAAAAAATGATAGAATTAGACTTTGTTTCTTTAGTCTGGTGGCTTTAGACGTTGTAAATATTCAAATTACTGGTTCCGTGGTAACATGCACAATGACAAAATCTTGAGAGAAGGAAGGAGAATCTTACTTTTAGACTTAAAATGTTCTTCATCATCAGACTCAGAATCATCATAATCACCATTACCTTAAAAAAGATGGGGATAAAATGATCTGACACATATTGGTTTCCTGTTTTCACGCCATACTGTGATAAAAAATTTGACTCTAAGTATAATGAGAAACAGTCAACTGAAAGAGATAAGACATGACCACAATCTTACCTTGAACGCTTAACTCTGTTACATCTGCAATGACAGTGTGTGTGTTGATGTAAAATCCACAGAAATACAGCCCAGAGTCAGATAAATCCACTTGCTTGATTTTAAGAAAGACAGTTGAAATGTTGGAACGCATTTCAAATTTTCCGTTCTGAAATCCATCACAGAGTGAAGCTTTGTCTCTAGACTCGTACATAGAGGAGATACAGCTGGCTTTGGTTCTGTTGACCACTCTGAACCAGTCTGTCTGAGTTGGAGCTCTGGAAATGTTGGAGCACTGCAGTGTGACTTCTTCACCAGGCTGGACCTCCACAGTGTGAGGCTCAGAAACTGAGACAGAGATCCAGCCTGAAACACACAGCAGAGACAACAAGAGATTTAATCTTCAGCTGATAAAGCAACAACAGTACATCTAAATGAATTCAACACTAACTAATTTGCAAGTTTAAATCCTGGTGGTTTACTGGATGAAATAGAGGCTTATTTTATATTTGGTGCTTAGAATAATTTAATACTGGTACTTACTGAGGCTGCAGAGAAGTAATGCTGTTATTAAGGTGAAGCTCTTCATTGTGCGTATAACTATGTCTCAGCATGGGCACTTTATGTCACTGTAAGGGGGTTTCATTGTAAAGGGGCGGAGTAGTGAATAGTTCATGCTAGAAAGCTCCAATCGCTCACCACCAAATATCTGTACCAGATGCTTCAAGAATTTAGAGAATTAGAAGCCAACTTCAGGTTCTGTGACTTTCAACTGCGCAGGCCAAACTGGAACCTGTGATGGAGAACGCAGAGTTTACTGGTTCAGACACGGATCTTTCAGTCTAAACATGTCTCCACAGCACAGTCTCCATCACAGAGTTGTGTTTATCATTTTGAGAAAATGAACCTGATCTCCTCTGATGCTGGAACTTACTACTGTGCTGTGGCATCCTGTGGGGAGATACTGTTTGGAAGTGGAAGCAAGCTGCTCATTAAAGACGATGTTGAAGACCCAGTGGCACAGATTAGAGTCTTAGTCTGGCTGTCCATCATTAGAACTGGGATCCTCTTGTGCTTGAACTATTGTTGATTACTGTGTGACTCTACAGAGGCTCAACACTGTTGTCTGCTCCTGTTATGAGACGTGAAGTCATGTTTTTTATTAGAGGGAGGGCAGCGTTGGTTGATTGGTCAGTCTGTCCACCGCTGTGATCCGATCTGAAATATCTCAACAGTAATAGGATGATTACAAAGTACCATTTAGCATTTAGCATAAAGCACTGCTGTGTCTAAGTACAGCCTCACAGAGCTGCTAGCGTGGCTGTAGACTTGTAGTCTTGTTTAACACCATCATTCTTCTTTATTCTGCTCTTTGTGGTCTTGATTATGAGAATACCAGTGACTTACTCCAGCTTGCTCCCTTGTGCTCTGGTGTAACTAATTCAGTGAACACCTCTCAACATTAGGAACCTGGTGGCTGGAAGTGTAACCTGAGACTGTGGCTGAGTATGTTAAATGAAGAGCTGTGCACTGAAAAATGACACAGTTGCATCAGGCCTCTTTGTTCAGTTTTAAAGGCAGATGTTGGTGTAGTGTGTGAGAGTAAAGTAGTTAAGTGAGAATATATAAATGAATGAGGAGTGGAGTGATTTGACAATGTCAGAAGAGATTAATATATATATATATATTTAACAGAGCATTATTCTTGTCTGAGAACAGGAAGGCATTTGATGTCTGTGGTCATGGCTGAAGTCTTCCTGTGGTGGAGATTTTGCTCTTGACTTGTAGACAACAGTGTTTTCCATCAGAGTGCTGCTTTATTATATTGTCTTTTTTCCCAAAAAGTTTAAATTCAGCAGCTAGTTAAGTAGGTCAGTTTTCGATGCTTCCTTTTCTACTTTCTGACAAAGCTTTGACTCTAGAGGCCTCATGATCTTCACCTCATTTACACTCAGACCACACTATGCTGTCTCTTCCTGTCAAACAAGTGATATGTACCTCCCTCACTCCTCCCCCTGACAGACCCCTCGATTTGACTTCCTTGTGCATGTTTGACAGTAATAAATGTTCTTTCTGACTCCTCCTCCATCACACATCATACATGCTCTTTTTTTTGCAGATAAAAAGGCAGAAAAAATAAGAAAGACTTTGACTGAGAGAGACAGAGAAGAAGAAACATGAGCAGGAAAACACAACCACAGCTTGAGTACAGAAACATTATGAACATTTTATTTTTTGTTGGTGACGCCTCACCCACTGCCCACACACAAAAGCACAACAGCAGATTAATGTAATAAAGCATAATTTCCACTCTGAGCTGCAGTTCCAGATGTTTCCTGAGTTTATCTGGTGGCAGCATAAACAACACCTAGCTCCTCTCTTTCGGATGCAGGCCGGCGGTTTCTTTTTGGTTTCGGCTGGAAACTCAGCGCTGCGTAGTTCAGGTCATCTGAACCCAGATTCTGTAAATCACATTTTTACCATTAAATCACTATTTTGTAACAGTTTGTTCATAACTTGTTCTTGTAAATGCTACTAGCTAGTATGGTTATAAAGGCACAGCAGAAAGTCCCAATTCTCTCTCTTGGGGAAATATCTTCTAGTTGAAATGATGAAGCATTTCAACGATGTTTCAGAGGAGAAAAAGAACAAAATCACTGTGGGAAAGAAGGGGAAAAGTGTGGCTACCGCTAGCATTTGTCTGACATTTTGAGTATGCCATATGCTGACAAAAATCACAAATTTTGCTCACTTTTCACGTCAATGAACCTAAACTGCCAGATTGAAGAAGATTACAGTTGAAATTAGAGTTTAAAAGTCTAAATTAACAGGGTTCATTTTAGTGTAGATGAAAAAAGGCTATTATGACTGCGTGCTTGTAAAGATTACTAACACACTTATCATGTGTAGAGTTTATATAATAAATGTGAAGTTTTGGCTCACCTTGTTTCTTTCTGGCTGTGGTTCTTTATTGGCAGCTAAATGACAAAAGACAAAGTCTGAATACTTAATTATCATTTTATATGCTTTGGATTTGTTCTTCATGTTGACACAATTTACAAGACAGTGTGCTACAAATGATAAACTAGCTGTACCTGTTTTAAGTTTCCTGATTTTAACAGCCAGAACAATGAGGACTATAGTGAACAAGAGAATCACAACACCCAGGACCACACTCATCAGGACTGTTCTCCCATCACACTCTTCTACAAGAAAAAATGATTAGACTTTGTTTCTTTAGTCTGGTGGTTTAAGACGTTGTAAATATTCAAATTACTGGTTCCGTTGTAACATGCACAATGAAAAAATCTTGAGAGAAAGAAGGAGAATCTTACTTTTAGACTTGAAATGCTCTTCATCATCATACTCAGAATCATCAGAATCACCATTATCTTAAAAAAAAAGATGGGGATAAAATGATCTGACACATATTGGTTTCCTCATTTCACGCCATACTGTGATAATAAATTTGACTCTAAATATGATGAAAAACAGTCAACTGAAAGAGATAAGACATGACCACAATCTTACCTTGAATGCTTAACTCTTTTACATCGGCAATGACTGTGTGTGTGTTGATGTAAAATCCACAGAAATACAGCCCAGAGTCAGATAAATCCACTCGCTTGATTTTAAGAAAGACAGTTGAAATGTTGGAAAGCATTTCAAATTTTCCATTCTGAAATCCATCACAGAGTGAAGCTTTGTCTCCAGACTCGTACATAGAGGAGATACAGCTGGCTTTGGTTCTGTTGACCACTCTGAACCAGTCTGTCTGAGTTGGAGCTCTGGAAATGTTGGAGCACTGCAGTGTGACTTCTCCACCCGGCTGGACCTCCACGGTCTGAGGCTCAGAAACTGAGACAGAGATCCAGCCTGAAACACACAGCAGAGACAACAAGAGATTTTATCTTCAGCTGATAAAGCAACAACAGTGCATCTAAATGAATTCAACACTACTGGTACTTACTGAGGCTGCAGAGAAGTAATGCTGTTATTAAGGTGAAGCTCTTCATTGTGCGTATAACCATGTCTCAGCATGGGCACTTTATGTCACTGTAAGGGGTTTTCATTGGAAAGGGGCGGAGTTCTGAATAGTTCATGCTAGAAAGCTCAAATTGCTCGCCACCAAATATCTGTACCAGATGCCTCAAAGAATTTCAGACAGCATACAATTTCTCAATTACTCCCCTAGTTTTGTACAGACATCATGAAAGGAATACTTACCTTATCTGTATCAGTCTGGTATGGCAGTACAGACAGCAACATCTGGACAACACAATAATACAGACCAAACAATTACCAAATAAGCAAAACAAAAAACAAATGTACAGTGGCACATAATAAGTACTGTATTGGATGATGAAATAAAATCACATCTGATTCATGCTTACTATATATTTCTGCTTGTCTCCTCTAGGAGGCATTACAGGAGGCAACAATCACCCTGAACTCTACATCTTAGATCCAGGAATAGACCCCTGCATTATGCAGTGTGTTACTTCCTTCTTCTTGTTGATTTAGTATGTGTTACTCACTTTATATGACTTTACTGACACTGTGAACTTTAAAACATGCTTTTTATGGCTAGTTCAAAATGAAATATAACAAGAATCTAAATTTTGGAGAATCTTTTGAATTGTACATTGTGTACAACTATATGCAGTGCTTTTTGACAGTTTGTGAACCCTTTAGGATGGTCTCTGTGTCTGCATAAATATGACCTAAAACATGATCAGATATTTCTTTCTGTTGAGCTTCAGTTCACAGTCGGATACCTTGACATTTTCCTATAGAATGTGCTGGTGCAACTCAGAACTCATAGCTCCATCAGTGATTGCAACCCTTCCTGGTTCAGAGGCAGCGAAGCAGGCCCAAACCATGATACTACCATGACAATGTTTCACAGATGGGATAAGGTTCTTATGCTGGAATGCAGTGGTTGCTCATCGCCAAACATAATGCTTCTCATTCAAGCCAAAAATGTCGATTTTGGTCTCATCCGTCCACAGAAAATTTTTCCAATCACCTTCTGGCTTATCCATGTGGTCTTGAGCAAACCATAGACGGCATCAGTGTTCTTTTTGGAGATGAGTGGGTTTTTTCCTTGCAACTCTGCCATGCACACAATTGATGTTCAATGTTCTCCTGATGGTGGACTCATGAACATAGATTGTAGCCACTGCAAGAGAGGGCTTTATTTTCCTAGACATTACCCTGGAGTCCCTTATGGCCTCTGGGACCATTACATGCCTTTCTCTTGATCTCTGTTGTCCGCCCACTCCTGAGGACGGTAACACTGGTGTTGGATATCTTCCATTTGTACACCATCTGCCTGACAGTCTACTAGTGTAGTCCAAACTCTTTAGAAATGGTTTTGTAACCCTTTCCAGACTGGTAAGTATCAACAACTCTTCCTCTAAGGTCCTCAGGAATCTCCTTTGTTCAAGCCATGACACACTTCGGCAAATCTGTATTGTGAAGCTCAGACTTTGATAGTGAAGACCAAGAATTATCTTCTTTAAATAAGGCAAGGCTTCCCAGACTCACGTGATTGTCGTCCCATTGATTGAAACATCTGACTCTAATTTCCCCTTCAAATGAATTGATAATCCTAGAGGTCCACATACTTATGCCAAACACAAATATGTAACTTTGGATCATTTTCCTCAATAAATAAATGAACAAGTGTAAGGTTTTTGTCTCATTTGTTTAATTGATGTCTCTTTATTTAGTTTTAGGACTTGCATGGAAATCTGATCATGTTTTAGGTCATATCTATGCAGAAATGGATCAGATTCTTAAGGGTTTATGAGCTACACAGCTCTTAATATCAGCCGTATAGCTTCAGAGGTAGTTAAAGGCCAAACATAAGTGCTAAGTTAAATGTTTTTTTCACTTCCACTACGTCTTAAGCCTTCATTATACATAGTGTTTATGGTTTTAGTTTTACTCAAGGAAGGTGAACAAGTTCCTAATGAAGCTTTTTCATACCACATTGCTGCTATATTTTTGTAACAAATAGTTTTTTGTGTCTGCCAGTTTTCAACATGAGAAATTTAGAATAACCTACATATTACATATATGAATTCACTTCCTATAAGACGAATGTTGTGTGTCACACATTTTGACCTTCTTAACAACCAATCAAATACAACCTCATTTTTTGGCTGTTGCCTGCTCTTTTGCTCACAGCTTTCCATGCGGACCTTTGAGACGATGCATCTGTATATGATTCTCTGTGGATTATGTAAGTGTTCAGTCTTTGATTTTAATTAAGACTAAAATTTGAATGGCAGCTCATGTTTCTATAACGTTATACTTTTTTGACCCAGTTCATCTGTCAGCAGTGACCCAGTCGTCGACACTCACACAGGACACTGGGGTTCTGTCTGCCAGTGTTGGGGACAATGTGACTTTACACTGCTTCTATGACAGCCAAGTGGCAATGCACTTCTCCTGGTACCGACAAACTCTGGGAAAAGGACCTCAGTGCCTGTCTACTATTTACAAGTATGATAAATCATCCAAAGACTTCCACTGGTCGGAGAAGAACCCTCGTTTCTCTGTCGAGAGGAAGGAAGGGACAAACCATTTACACATCTCCAACATCCAGTTCTCAGATTCAGCTTCCTACTTCTGTGGAAGCTCACACTCCAACATGATTGAATTTGGAGAAGGGGTCTTTCTAAGTGTCAAAGGTATTGTGCTTATGTTTTTTATTGGGTTTGATTAACTGTAGGTGAAATGCAAAGGTTGCTGAGGATTTGCATCCCAAACAATAGAAAGTTTTCATATAATCACCCAAAGCTTTAGCAAAATCACTGGTGTTCATTTGACTTAAAGAGTGAAACTAAACATGAAGCAGATGTGTTTACGTAGCACATGTCAACAGCTGTCTTCTTTTCAGTTTTTACAAAATTTTCACAGACAAATAATTGGATTTTAAAAAAACTCAGAAACCTACTTTTTATTGCCCAAAATAAAAGAGTACAAATTCCCAGATTTTCAAAAAAAAAAGAAAAACAACAAGACTAATTCTCTGACAGTTAATTCTCTGTGGATTTAGAAGCCAACCTCAAGGAGAGCGTCCTTCATCTGAGACCGTCCAGCCAGGCGACTCTGTGACTTTCAACTGCACAGTACAAACTGGAACCTGTGATGGAGAATGCAGAGTTTACTGGTTCAGACACGGATCTTGCCAAGGAATCCTTCACACCCATGTGGATCAGTCACATCTCCACAGCACAGTCTCCATCACAGAGCTGTGTCTATCATTTTCAGAAAACGAACCTGAGCTCCTCTGATGCTGGAACTTACTACTGTGCTGTGGCCTCCTGTGGGGAGATTCTGTTTGGAAGAGCTGCTCATCAAAGACGATGTTGAAGACCCAGTGGCACAGATTAGAATCTTAGTCTGGCTGTCCATCATTAGAACTGGGATCCTCCTGCTCTTTCTAACTTTGTGTCTCTTGGCTTATATCAGTAAGAGGTGGTGAAGTCCTTAATGTAGAGAATAAAGACTTAAGCTCTCTTAGTTCAAAACGTTCAGTTAGAATATATCATGAGAAATTAAAACAAATTACACAAAATGAATACCAAAAGTAGATACACACATTTTTTGTTTGACTGTGTTACAATTTTAAATAAAAGTAACTTTGACGAAGCTCTTTCATCGTTTGTCTCTTCATACAAGGTCATTGTTTTTGTCAGTGTTGACTGAATTTACAATTAATTTATTTTCTACAAAAGAAAAGCAACTACACAAACAAAACAGCAACATTTTAAACCATTATATAAAACACTGGAGTTGGCTGACAAAAATATTGAAAACAACTGTACCTCCCAGTGACTTTTCAACCCAGTTGCATCAAATATTATTATTCATTACAGTCAATTTATTTAATTCTCCACATAACTTCTTTTTTGTAATGATATCCAGATCAAAACTTCAGTAAATTTGAGAACGCCTTCAGTCAACAAAAAACAAAATCTCAAGTACTTTCAGTGTCGAAATGATTGGATAAGACAATATTAGGCTACCAGTAACATTCATTTGATTTTGAAAATATCAGAAGAGGCTGATGGTGGTAGAGATGTGCTTTTAGATCAAACCTCCTGTTTCTCTCCTTCCTTTTCTACACTGTGTGGTAAAACATCAATGAATTTAGGGATCTTAACATTTAAGTTGATCACAAAAATAGTTTTCTGTGATCTATTGAAAGTCTTAGAGGTGGAGCTACATAGGTTTTTTGGCAACAAAATGAGGACACCCTGCTTGAAACTATAGTACTACACATGAAAACAAAGAGAGTAAAAAGTCCTATAGGCCCTAGGCACATGACCAAACTCAACTAATGAGAAGAAAATTCTCTTCTTTCTACAGCTGACCGCAAGAATGAGACTGAAAGGTGTGGCCTGTTTCTGTGTTTTTGTGGTAATAACAAAGTCCTCTCCATCTGGAGTAGATGCAGCTGCAAAACTTGCTTGTTGGAGTGGATGAATGTATGACCTTCTTATCCATATCAAACACACAATGTATATAATTGTACTATAAGTGATATACATAGGGTTGTTGGTATTATGCTAATCAATAACTAGAAAATGCGATTTCTGTAGAAATTGCGTGTGATTGCTGAAAGCGAATTTAGATTGCATAACTGGAAGCTGAACACTATTGAAAAATCTACCAAGATTAAAATCAGCAATGGGTGGAATTGAACCTATAGCCTCATGTTTGTAAGCTCAATGCTATACACTGAACTAACATGTCACACAGTAATGTCAGGCCAGATTCTGGTATTTAGCCTGTCAATTGCATGAAATTGACAAAAAAGCAGTTCAGCTCAGCTCATTAAGCAGATTGACATCACCTGGACTCCTTCATCCTTCAACTCTACTGAGTTCTGCCCTAAGTGGGGCTCACAACTTCGTCCCATAGACTGCCATTATAAATTTTAATGTTTTAAAAAATTATATAAAATCGCTGAAACATGTTACATTTCAGAAAAATACAAGCACACATCTGCTGAATGAGTTGCACAGATTGACAGTTGAATGGTTTTTATAGCACAAAGTATGCAGCAGTTGAAATGCGGCAAAAAATGTACAGAAGACAGAATAAGAGTAAAGAGTGAGAAGAACAAATAGTCTACAATAGAATCACTCTACCTGATCCTACTTAAAAGCAACATTTGCAAATGTGTGGTTTCAATCTAATATATTTATTTCTCCTGTATTCTACATCTCCTGCATCTCCAGCAGTCCTCTACAGCCTCAGATGTAGGTCATAGAAAGGAACCTAGAGATACTCTAACTGCCATTTTACTGTGTCTTTAAGCTTTGATAGATAACATGGATGTGGAGTGGGGTATAGTATCACACCTTTAGTATTTTCCTGGTATTTTTGTGGTTGGAGGTGAGCAATCTACAGTGCATCATCAGTGGCTGTGTTAGGTGTCACTTTGGGGCTGGTGTAGCTATATGTGGTTATGAATAACACTGCTGTACAGTATAATAAATTAACAAAAAATTAATTAAACAAAATGTGTCCCAATATTTTGCAGGTTGTCTTTAGTTTTATTGATGAACATTTCATCTATTAAATATAACTTTGCTTACATATATTACTAATGCTCAACCTGCGAGGGACACAATAGTTTGGTCGAGCCCTTGCATACTGTGTCAGCTGACAGTTCTCTGTATTAATAAAACAAAGATTTTTAGTATTTCTCTGATGACAAATGCAGTACTTGTCTCATCACTATTAAATTCAGCCAACCCAGTAATGACTCTGCTTCACTCCTTATGTTGTTCATCCCTGTGCAGCATCTTTTACTCATTTGGCACTGGACTGTATGCTGAGACCCTAAGTGACAGTTTGTGTTACTGCATAAGTCTCTGACTTTAAAATAGCCTCTCTTTATATTTTTCTAACTGTAATTTTTTTGTTTTTAATTGTATTGAAAATATTTTAAAATATGGTAACTAGTTACTTTTTATTTATCATGCAAAAATATGTTAAAAGACCAAGCTCAGTTGTGTTTGAAAAATAAATGATTTATTTTAAATTTACATGTAAAGACACAAAAAACACATTAAATGTCAACTTCTTTCAAATCACACAGGTCTCCTTTAAGTTAAATTTAAGAATTTAAACTCAAGAATACAAAAATGCAGTCTCTAAACTAATCTGATTCTGCAGTTGCATGGTTTATTTTCAACCAATTTTTGGTCAAAAAGCAATTTCTGAAAAATAAATTTAAATTTATGAAAATAATACAGGAGAAACCACCATATGTTTTCTGTTTGAAAGCTGGAAGCAAGCACTAATTCTAGCAAAGTGATTGCAGTGTTCATCCAATCAGATGTAGGAAAGGTTTATATTGGTGCCTCAGTGAGGGAGAATACTTGACACACTCTGTTCTTTAAAATGATGTCCTGTGAATGTGTTATACAGCCTTGACAGACCACAATAACAGGAAATCCAGTTTTCATTCTTCATTCTCCATTCTTTCACCCCTTGTCTATACTTGCTGTTGACAGTATGAGACATCAGTATAAACTACAGAGTCTCTACTGTGTTTAACTGCAGTTGGCCTGCAGGAGGAGCTTCTGGGAGCTGAACGCACAGCTGCATAGATGACTGCACCTCCAAATGCAAATATTGTAGACTTGTTCAGACAGTTTGGACACAGAGACAAATATATCCATTACGTTAATATCTGTCACTGGGTGCTGGTGACTGAGGCACACACTGTGAATTATATTAAAGAAAATGTATCACCTGATTGCCTTCAGGGGATCCATCGTGGGATCTGGATAGTGCTGAAAAAAGGGACAGCTATTATCATTGCTAGTTACTGTGAACAGAACAGCTGAGAGTCACAGAGTGTCCTGGCTGCACTGACTGAGACTCTGGTTGCTGGACGACAGAGTCACTGATCATCTTTGCACCTTAAGAAAGAAACCAAATCAACTGTGATCATTTACATTATGTTCACATTCAGCTGAATTTATCACTGCTTCTGTGATAAAGTACATAGAATAAATACCTTTCAGCCTCAAAAAGGTTCCTTGTCCAAACTGAACCTTGTTTAAATTGATCACTCCACAGTAGTATGTGCCAACATCTTCCCACTTTGTTGCAGATATGCTCAGATGACTGCTGATGCTGTCAGATTTTACAGAATAAAAGTGATGAAATTGGTCGCCAAATGTTGTCTGATTATAAAAAGTACCGGTTGAGGCCACTAGCTGTAGTCTCCTGCTAGTCGTCAGTTTGTACCACACTCTGGTTCTTACAGAACTATGAATGCGACATGTAATAGAAACTGCTTCTCCAAGTGCTTCTGATTGGAAAGGAACAGGTTGAAAGACGTCACTTAGCTGTGCCTCACCTAAAACAAATCAAATAAACATGAATGTGTCTAAATTACAGTCACTTTTGTGCGCACATAAAACAATCTCACAAGTAGATTTTTTTGTTACTTACACACAGACCAGAGCAGTAAAACATTTAGCAGGCTCAGCAACAACTTCTCTGCTGGTGGCTCCATCTTCTCCACAGCAGTTCTGACTTGTGACAGTGGCAGCAGTCTAAACAGATTCACCATGCAGGACACATCCATGTCACATCTGTCAGGTTTCTGATTGGTTCATCATATTCATCTTGGTTTACCTGATTGGCTGCTTAATAAATCCAATATGTACACTGAATGCTACAGGAACTCTGCTGGATGCCTTTATGGCAGAAACACAGAAGGTATACTGGCTGTAGGCTCAGCTCTTTCTCTTCTTGTAAATATACAGTTTAACAGGAAGGGGAAGAGGTGGCAAGAAACCGTGTCCTGTTCATACTGATATCTATGTAAAGAAGGGACTAGGAACCATGGTCTTTTAGTCCCAACTATGGTCAAGCTTCAAAAACACTTGATCCAACACTTCTCATAATGCAACTCAATAGCATCTTTTGTTTAGACCCTCCCTTCCTGGTAAACACCTACAGCCTTTAAACTCCATGCAACCAGTTGTAACTGTCTGTTAAAAAACTGATTAGTAGATTAGGTGATTAACATAAAATACCATTTGTTGATCCTTTTGCTAATATTTTTGGGTTTTGGACCATTGGTTGGACAAAACAAACAATTTAAAGATGAAGATTTATTTTTCAATCTGCATGTCAGAGATACAGAAAATGTAGTAACATTATAAATCAGTACTTTTCACTCCCGGTCTCATGAGCCCTGGTGTTATTTCTTGATTACGTGACTAAATATAATAGTCACCTGACTGGCAGCACAGGTAACAAACCAACTTCAGAGACATCCTACTTGAAACCACAGAGACAAAGAAGACATGAGAGAGTTTGAGATCTCTTCTCTTTACTATCAACTGCAAAGAAGTTACAAAAAGCCTCTTACACCTCTGTTTTTGTGGCAACATGTACAACAAACAACCTTCAAAGAATGTTCTGTGATGCCTTTAGACTTGCGTATTTTACATGTGATGTCAAAGATGCAGGGCTGGTTAGAAATGCGGAAACTATTCGAATAGCTAACCCACGAACACCTCAGAGGTGTGAGTGTACTTCTTTTAAATTTGGCAACGAAGAGTACAGTAACAGTGGAAATCAGCAAGTTGTAAGGCAAGATGTAAGTTTCACAACTCACATCACTTCTAAGAAACCTTCTGACAGAAGACAGGTGTTTTGTTTATGAAAGAGCTCAGTTCATTGCAGACTTTCAAAGTATTTGATGAAATGTAAGTGAAATCATTTTGACAGAAGTGTTTGTGTTTCAGGAGAACTCACGTTACCCTGATAAACAGTTGTCTTTGTACACAGAATCAAAGTACAGATGAAACATGTTGGCTCTACTGCTTTACAGTGGAGTACACACATTCACACCAGCGGTCGTCCTGCTGTCTTCTTGATCTTTTGGCCTTGTGATCCCTTAAAGCAGCATAATGAAGGCAACTGTTAACAAAATATATGGTTAATTACTATAATATAACATATAGCTCACAAGGCATGTGTAAGAACCTGTCATGGTGAAACAAACTACATCATGCACTCAAATAAATAATTTGTGTGCACTAATTAACAGAGCATAACAACCAATTAAAACTACTAACAACCAAAGCTGACCAACAGCAGCAACAAAGGCTAGCAGAGAAAGAAAAATAAAGATGTTGCTGTGCTGTTAAAAATTCTTAATTGTTCAATAGAACATGGTGCTTACCTCTGCATTAGGAGTAGACGTCGCTGAAAATGTTGAGTCTGGTTGTGACACATGAAATAAAAAGTCAGTTTTATTCAAATGAAATGTGTCCTCATTACCTCAGTACTTCATTAATATTACAAGTACCTTTACATTGGCAGTTTCTCTTCATTATGCACACTGTGAGAGCCGGTAAAACAACCAGGACAGTGGTGAACACCAAAGCTCCACTCAAGAAATGCACCAAGGGAAGAAGGTCCACCTCATCTGTAGACATTACAGAGCTTTTAGCTTTTTTTCTCATGTATATCATAATGGTCTGGAGCTTTTCAAGTCTACCTTAAAACAGAACTGACATGCCCATATAGTATGTACAATAAAAGGGTTGTAAATAGTCCACCTCTCCATACAGGCCACAAAAAGATTTCAGTGTAAGTAAAGGGGGCCAAATCCACAGTTCTTTGACCTGTGTAAAAATTCATTCTTAAGTTCAGGTGATGCTAATATGAGGCTCTCAGCAGTCTGAGTTAGTCAAAACAAGTGTTTATCTTCCATATGCAATACTCACATGCCAGTTTAAAGAGTTGTTGATCCTCAACCCGTTTATCTTCCAGCGTTAGTCTTTTTTTGTGATTGAATCACCACAAAAAGCATCCCTTGCTTAGCTGTGGTGAATGGATACTTCTTGGCAGTCAAATGTATATTTGTTGCCAGTGATAAACCTGTATTTAACTGCCAAGATGAAGATACCAACTTGATTTGTTTAAATTCTGAAACATTGAAGCCTCATATTAACTTTGGCTGAACTTTGAAAGCATATTTGTGCACAACAAAGACTGTTGATTTTATTCTCCATCTCTTACAGTGGTGTTGCTTTAGGAAGCAGGTGCTTCATGGTTGATAAAGACAGAAGGAATAATTATAGCAACCGTTCATTCTTACTGGCATGTGAGTATTGTATTAAGATAGAAAATCTGGACCTATTCTTTAAGGAGTTCTCTCTATTTAACAAATGAGACGACCTCTTCTTGATTGTTATTTACGCTCAAAGTCCAGCTTGGTCTTATTTCCAAACAGTATCTGTCCACATGAGGCGACAGCACAGTAGTAAGTCCCAGCATGAGAAAGATTCAGACTCTTCATTGGTAGACACAGGTGTGTGATTGTGTGTTGTTGTTCCTCTCACACTGATCATTCCTGCCTCCATGTGTGTAAATGATTCCTGGATGAGATTCTTGAGAGTTTTTGAACCAGTAAACACTGGTTCAAAAACTCTCCATCATCACAGGTCCCAGTGTGTACTGTACAGTTCAGACTCACAGAGCCTCCTGGCTGGATGCTCTCAGATGCCGACTGATGGACCGAAGCTTGGATGTTCAAACCTGAACCCTTTACATTGAGAGTAGTGCCCTCTACAAATTCAAAGTCATATAAATTGCTACTGACGCAGTAGTAAGTAGCTGAGTCTGAAATGCGCAAACCTGAGATCATCAGGTGATGGGTATTGTTTTCAATATCCAATGAGAAACGTGGATTGTCCTTGAATTCATCATGAAAAGAGTTAACTTTGTTATGCCTGTAGAACGTAGTCACCAGCTTTGGTTTCTGTCCCGGAGTTTGCTTATACCAGTAAAGCATCACTCCAACGTTATCTCGACAAAAGCATTGCAAAGTCACATGTTCCCCAACATTAGCTGGTTCAAAACGTGTAGATGGTTGTTTTAAAGATGTCATATGAGCTGAGGAGAAAGTGAAGAGACAAAGGAAATACACAAGTCATTTAATGCTAGTATGTAATTATTTGTATTGCAGAATGCATAAAAATATGTTACAATCATATGGTTACACTTAAAAGCAAAAAGGCAAATCACAACTTACCTGAATTCACCACAAACAGACAAAGCAAAGTATGGAGGTGTCATCGTGCTTCAAATGCTGTGATAAATGAATTGAATCTCTTAACGTTCTCAGCTCTTCAGAGAGATGACTGTGTTTGATTGGCCAATCAGAAGTTCTAGTTTGGAAAGAGTGCTCAGTGCCCCTTGCCCTGATAATTTTGGTCCTTGAGAAGAGCTTTATCAGCAACAACATGACTCTTCAGCCTCAAATTATATTTACAAAGAATTACTGGAAAAGAAAAGACTTGTGTAGTTTATACATAACATACATCTGTCTGTCTGTCTGTCTGTCCATATGTATGTGGGTTTGTGAATTCCATATCTCGAGGACCGTTCATCCGATTTACTTCATACCTGGCAGGTGGATTGCTGGGGAAATGAGGAAGTGCAATGTCGATGTGTGAAGTTGTCTGGATGAGTGGTTCTTGAGAAGTATATAAAAATACACCATAAATAATGTTGATAACATTGATTTGCTTCTTCTTCTGCCCATGGAGTCAACAAGCTTAAATACAGTGCCACTCTGCCATTGCAACCCACATTGTGGTCGGGGGTGGGTTTACATCCATAGTGACTAAAACTACGATAGAGAAGGAATTGGAAAAGTTTAGAGTTAAGCTCTATTCCCATTACTCACATGCAGGAACTTTGTATGTATGTTCAAGACATAGTGCATGATGTCTCACGCATGTTTTGAACGGGCACTACAGTTCATCTGATCAACTTCAGCTCAACTCAAAATTGTAGTCTCCAGATATTCTGCATGTGAGGCGTTTAGGAAGCATCGGTAAATTGTAGCATCTACTGATAGCCCGCATGTGAGGCATTCATGGAAATGGGTAAATTATAGCATCTACCGATAGCCTGCATCTCCGGCGTTTAGAGAGCATTGGTAAATTGTAGCATCTACCAATAGTGTGCATGAGAGGAGTTTATATATAATAATAATGTGGGGATTTTTACAATTTGTGTGGTCCTGACAGGTGGTCAGAAAACACACCTGTAACATCATCTTATTCAACAGTAAGAGGCACCATGGAGTGGTGCAACTGGGTACTACAACAAATCTACAGTATCTTTTCTGACAGTTACACTGCACGTCCCTAATCTTCTACGTTGTCAGTGAATATATTTTTAATTTCCATTAATTTATTAATGGAAATTAACCAATAACCAATTAATCACTGACATCACTGTTCCAACTAGTCCAACATACCAAGAAAGTAAACTTAAGTGTTATACATTTTGGTAACAAATGAAAGACCTCAAGATCACATTCAACATCTTAACTCTGCTGACCACTATAAGAACTCCATCTTCAAGCTATGTTACACACCAGGGTTTACTGTATATGTACGCATGATTTGACTCAGTCAAATGAAAAAGAACAACTAAGATTAAAAAAATACACAAAGATAAACTTGTCCAATTTGTGATTAATAACAAAACTGTCAGCTGACCTAATGATTAGAAAACCCTGCAAAGAGACCATGCTGATTTGTTGACAGATGACTGTTGATGTAACACTTGAGTGTTTTTTCTGTGTGAACTCTCTGAAGGTTCCTACCACTTACTGAACCTGGAGACAATATAATAGCTGAGTTGTTCCACACTTTATAATACATACTAGGAACTAAAACAATAAGTGTTAGGTGTTGTCATGGTCAATTAGAGAAAGCTTCACTCTGAGGAGAACTTCAGTTAACATAAGATGATACTCTACTCTCACTTTTACAATGTTAACCATTCAGTCCTTTTGTGTTGCAGCATGTTATCTGCATTTGAAACATGACCCTCATTTCAGCCAGTGGCCTTTCAAAATGGCTTTTTACTCTTGCCATTTGTCTCAGCTTGTATACGCTGTGGTTTAGAGACCACAGGCCAGTCTTCCTGTGTTCAAGCTAGGGGTTATGTTTCCACCAGTGGAAACATCCTCACAGTAGTTCACGCCTTAGTCACAAAAGTCAAAACAAGAGTGAAATGCAGAGAGCTGGCTAGTTTGAAAGGTACTACCTGCACTTATGTTTCTGGTCAGAAGAATCTATTAATAGGTCAGAGGGGATTTTTTAGCATGCTTTGTGTACTGTCTGTATCTAATGCTGCATATCACAGCTTACTTTAACAGGGGGTAGTTTTCCATAGACTAGTTTGTGTTGTACATTTTGCCTTTTCTGTTTCATGTATTTTGTGAGGGTTACAGCTTCTAGTGGAAATGACAGAGAGAAGCTGTGCTCTCTTTTTTCCCTCTGCAATGCAAAATGCTGAATATTATTCTTTTAGTTATTTGTGGATGAGCATTGTAACGTTGTAACTAGCTAATGTTAATCATGCATCACCACAAACTTTTTTCCTGCTGTCATAATCATTAGCTTTTATTTTGTTTTGCCTACTGCTGCATATTAAAAGGCCAGAATGACTTCTGATAATCCATATACCTCGCTGACCTTTTTATTGGAACGACTTTATACCAAAGAAATAGTCCCCATGAAAAGTGCTCACAGTGAGGTCCATGGATTATTCTGAGTGACAACAACACTGTTTTTGCTGTTGAGTTTTTCAAAATTCATTGTTCAAAGGTAATTTAATTTCATTCTGTCTTTCACTGACTTTTGACTTTTGTAGTGACAGTCACCGAGTCGTATTAGCAGCCTTGGACCTGAAACATGCTCCATGCAAGTACATGAATGCAAAGTTTTGAACTACACAAGACTGATTTCATGCTTGCTTCTTGCTGTTGCGTTCTGGAGTAACAAAATGCTTGCATAAGCTGCAGTTTGAGTGTTGCAGCTAGAGTCACTATAGCATGAAACAACAAGAGAAGGCAGACCTCTCCCACTCAAAACAATGAGCTATTCAAAGTTAGCACATCACATTTTCTGTGCTTTTTCTTTCTTCAGTGTTTGTTTGTTTACTACTGTGGTCATGGAAATGCTCTGATTAGCTTTAACCAGCCTATATCGCCTCCTTGACAACGGAGATGGATCACCTCCTGCACCTAGAGTATGTTCACCAGGGTTGCATGTTTGTGGCGGCTGTGCCCGGCAATTTGTGTTTATACACCTGTGTGGAGAATGTTTGTGGCCTTAATGCAGCAGTCACTGGATTCATGCAAGACCCAAGTTTTGATAACTGAACCAGGCCTGCAATTAACGATTTGCATTATTTAATATGTAATGGAAAAATGAAAAATGCTTGTCATAATTTCTTAGAGTCCAAAGTGACATTGTCAAATGTCTTGTTTTGTTCAATCAACAGTCCAAAATCCAAAGGTATTCAGTTTACTATCATGTATGACAAAAATCCTCACATCTGAGAAGAGGCGCCAACCAGTAAATTTTTTCTTTTTTTTATCATTTTTCCTTTAAAAAATTATAAACAATTAACCGATTATCGAAATAGATACTGATTAATTTTCTGTTAAACGATGAATCGAGTAATCATTGCTTTAATCACAGTCATGACAAAGTACTGACCTGTTCATATTTCACAATAACACAATAAAGAGCTCTTTGGTCATATTTTAAACTTTTTTTAATAAAAAGGCATGAGAGGAATAACATGTTATATAATAGCAAGGATCTCTTTAGTCTTCATTCTCTCTGGTTTGTCCGCCTTCTCCAGATGAAACGTCTTGGTTCTGTTGTACCTGATGTCAGAGTAAACTACAGAGTCTCCACTGTATTTCACTGTAGCTCGCCTGGAGGAGAGGCTTCTGGGTGCCGAACACACAGATGCATATATAACTGCCTGACAAGTCTGTTTGAAACAAAATTTCCAAAAATGAAGACTCAGAAAGATGTCGTGCAAATCAAACAGAAAGATTATATGTAGCTAACATATTACTCTGTTAGTGCTCGTACCTGATTGCCTTCAGAAGATCCATCATTAGCCTCTAAAGAAACAAAGATAATTACTGTCAATTCCAGTTACAGCCGAATGTAACACAATGTGGATTTGATTCCGCTGCAGATATACAGCTGATCAATACAATGCATCGTCTAAAATACCTGTGGGATCTTTCCTCCGACTTCTGCAAAGTGCCCATATAAGAATAAAAGTCACAATCCCAAGACTGACGTTTGACAGCAACAGCACAATAACAGTTGGACTCAGTTCAGCTGGTTTGGTGATGGCTGTGTCCCCTTTTAACAGAAGATGATAACAAAAGTGCTTAATTTAGATTTTTATATACAAATAACTGCCAGTGCAATATTCACTATTTGACAAAGAAACATATGTATTATGTATTACATTTGGACATATAATCACAACTGATTGGACCAAATTAAAGTAGAATACCTTCCATGGTTGGCCAGTCACTGTATTGGGCAGTATATGATATTTTAATGGTCAGTTCACCCAAGTGACGCACAAAAAAATCCCTGTAATATTCATATTGGATGATCCTGCAGCTCATGATTAATGTTCAATGCCAACTCTCATTGTTGGTGCAGGAAGTAGTGTGCCCTTATGTAGTGAGGAGGAAAGTAAAGATTTGGTGACTGTCATGCAGGAGACCATCGTTCGCATTCTGTCACACAACTACATTTAACATTTTTCTTTTTTGTGAACTGAAACCACAATCTTTTCTTAATCTTAACCACATGTTTTAGTTGCATAACCCTAACCAAACCATAACCATCTTTCCCTAATGTTAACTATATTGTAGTTGTCATACACAGACATTGTAGAAAGCAAAAATTGGAGTTGGACATCGAAAAAAAGTTGGCATTGAAAGTGCAGACGTACTCTGGTAGTTTTGCAGAACCACCCAATATTGGGTTTCTCATCTGGCTGTAGGGTTGAATACAGTGTAAGTGAATTTGTTTGTGGGGCTCAAAGCACTGTCAATTCCACAAATGTGAACTGAAAAACACTTATACATGTTATTTACTATTTCACATTTTGGACAAAGACTCTACTCTTATATAACTGTTCTCTTACTGTTAATATTAATCCTGGTCCCATTTCCAAACAGTACTTCTCCACATGAAGTCACGGCACAGTAGTAGGTTCCTGCATCATCAGAGCTGAGGTTCCTCATGAGAAGGTTGTACACACAGGTAGCTTCTCCAGAGCCAGTCTCAGTACTCTGGCAGGTGTCATTTTTATTTCCAGAGGAGTAAATCATCTCAAGAGCAGAATAATCAGAGTTTTTCAGCCACAAGACGCGAGTGTGTTCTGCTGCACAGCGGTCAGTGTGAACAGAACAGCTGAGAGTCACAGAGTGTCCTGGCTGCACTGACTGAGACTCTGCTTGCTGGACGACAGAGTCACTGATCATCTTTGCACCTTAAGAAAGAAACCAAATCAACTGTGATAATTTGTGTTATGTTCACATTCAGCTGAATTTATCGCTGCTTCTGTGATAAAGTACAGAGAATAAATACCTTTCAGCATCAAAAAGGTTCCTGGTCCAAACTGAACATCATTTAAATTCATCACTCCACAGTAGTATGTGCCAACATCTTCCCACTTTGTTGCAGATATGCTCAGATTACTGCTGATGCTGTTAAATTTGACTGAATAATGGTGACGAAATTCATCAGCAAAGACATTACGATAGTAGTGAGAATCAAATGCTGTCACAAGCTGCAGTCTCTTCCCTGTAGTCAGTTTGTACCACACTCTTTTTTTCATTTCACTCTTTATGTGACATTCAATAGTAGCTGAGTCTCCGAGCTTCACTGTCTGGAAAGAAACAGGCTGAGAGATTTCACTTAACTGCACCACACCTGAAATAAACAGAATATCATCAGCTCTGTGTGTGAAGACTCTCATGAAAACATTCCACAAGTGGATATTTGTTACTTACACAAAGAGCAGAGCAGGAAAACATTTACAGAGTACATCATCATCTTGTCAGCTTCAGCCTACTGAAGGAACAGCAGACTTACCAGATTTATCAACACTGACTTGTCCTAGATTCCACCACATCTGTCAGATCTGACTGACTCATCATCCTCACCTTGCAGAGCATGATTGGCTGGTTCACAGTGAAGCAAAAAAACCCTTCATCATGGACTGTTATGAAGTGTCACTGTCTGCAGAGTTATAAATTGTTTGAAGATTTGCTGTCATACTGTCACTTAACTTGCTCTCTGTGTACAGATGATAAGAGTCTACATTTCATAGACAGTGAACCTCAAAGCACTACATGAATTGAAACCCTTTATGTAACAGCAGCTGTATTATGGTACTTGGTTTCACCAACCTAAACAAGGTTAGCCAAGTGATGAGCTACAACATAAACTAAAAAAACACAGAGACCCTATTCCTGGAAAGGCATGTTTCTGCTGAATTTTTAAAACAACACTGTAGGCACCACAAACTAAACTCCTGTCACTCTCATTATATTGTGTGGAGGCAGAAATCTCAGAGACAAACATCTCAAAACATGAAACTATCTACATGACAAGATTCCATCAGAGGTAAACAAGGTTGGCGTGTAGCTGTGGGTAGGCCTGGGCCCACCCACTTGGCACTCAGGCCCACCCAATGAGAAGGCTTCCTTTCTTGCCAGATCATAGCAGTCAGTGAATACTATTTCAATTTGAAATGTGACTATGCGACCAATAAAATTAAAACTAGGGCTGTAGTCAACCACAGAAAATCTTAGTTGACTGAAATCGTACATAATCTTCAACTAATCGATTAGTCGTGGGGGGGGCTAACCCATTTTTGCTAACTTTGGAGCTAACCCCCTTCACTTTTCCAGCAGTTGGGGAAATAACAGTCGTGACTTTTCTTGGTCTTGAGAAGCTGCAGCATTTATTAACTGACACACTGTAGTCTGTACTGTACATTTACTGCCAGACTGATAACTTACTATTAACATTTTCCTCTGCTGCGCTCGCATTCACCGTCACTTTTTAGCTGCTTGCTGTTTCCCACCTGCTATGCACACATATTAAGCAGTGTCCTATTCCTTAATGGAGCTACGCTACCAAGAGTATCTCAGGCAACAGCACAGAGGTTGACTCATGTATTGGAACAGTGGTGCACTGAGGCTCCCAAAGGCTTGATTTCTGAATGAATGGATATTTGGCGTTATTTTTGGCATTAAAAATTTTTTTTTGGCCTAGCGGGAGTTCTCATTGTTATAATTATAGGAGAAACACTGATTCAGTAAACATTCAAAACATTCAGTAAATGCTCAGTAAACGTTGAGTACAGTTAAACCTAGCAGTCTCCATTAGGTTGGGCAAGTTCACTGCCGCAATACCCGTTTTCACAGGTAATTTGTTAGTCTGTCCCTCCCACCGCAGGAAATAATGGATTAATCCTGGAAGGCTACTGATGTAACACTTTTCTCTTATGAAAGTAACAGCGATCATTTGACCAATGACAATTTGGTTAGATGAGAGCATATCGACCAACTGTCATGTGGGAGTGTAACAGGAATAGACCCAAATGCAGAGATTGAAAAGTAGGGTTGCAGGGTTGACGAAAAACTTCTTTATTCTTGCGGTGGTCAAGGACAGCACAGGACAAAACAGAACCAAACAGAACGACTTGACAAGACAGAACAGACGATCTAACAAAGACTCAACTGAAAACCAGACCTTAAATACAAACTAAACTCATCAGGGAATGGGGAACACGTGACTAGACACAAGGGCAGGCTGGGAGTGATTGGCGGAGGGAAACACAGGCAGCAGGACAGGGCTGACGAGACTGATACAGGGCAGATGTGAGGAAGACACATGAACACAGGAGGAGAAAACACAGGGAAACCAGAAAACCGAAAACACAATAAGCACAGTCCAACCAATAAAGGCAACCCAAATGCCAGAAAGTCCCTCAAAAAGTTCAACACAAAACAGAAAAAGTCTGTGAGCATCCTGTGCATTGCACAGAGAAGCCTAATTTCCACTAGCTAGCTGCTTAAAATGTAATGTAGTGATTTAATGTAACTGCTTTGTATGGTGAAACAAAGCAGTTTGCTTAAATTTGTCACAAAAAGACATGAGGAGGAGGAGGAAGAGACTAATCCTGCGCCAGTTCTTCCTCTACAAGTGCCAACCAACGACAGGTACGTAGCTGCTAATTCAGCCCTTGATGGGGAAATATATATATATATATACATATATATAAACATAGCACAAATGGTGCCTCATATTTACATGTACAAAGTGCATTTCAGAGCACATTATTAAGAAACTGAGGAGGACCATGACAACTGCATGTACACTAAAATAAATATCAAAAATGCACAAAATAAATAAGGCCACAAAATTAGATATTTTCACTTATACACTTATATCGCTCCATCAAAGCTAAAACAGCCAGAATGTACATTAGCTTCTTTCCCAAGCCATAAAACTCATGAACAGCCAAGCACCTTAAACCTGTGTGCATTTAAAATCTACCTTTTAAATGGGGTTTCTGTCCCTTTTTATCCTCAATGTACAAAAATCCACATTTTAGATACTATGGGTCATATTTGCGCTTTGCCATCTTGCCTCTGAACATCAACACAAACTTAAAGTGAATGTCTTTAACCATCAAATGATGGTTACCATGGCTATGGCGCTAGACTGCTGCATGTCTCTGACGCATGCCTGTCAAAGTCCAACATCAGATGTGCATTAAATATTATTTATTTATTTATTTTTGACCAACTGTCCATGACCCACGCAGAACAGGTCCGTGACCTACTTTTGGGTCGCAACCCACCAGTTGAGAATCACTGCCTTAGACCACATTTAACTTACAATGTACAAATCAATTTTAGTTTAAAATAGGCACAATTTATCTATTTTATTGCTCATGATGACCAGAACAGGCACATATATTATAAGATAAAGATAAACAAAAAAAATCCCCAAATATATAAATATATCCCACAATAAAAATATAAATATATATATATAAATATATTTAAAGTTAAAATAAGCAATTATTGTTACATCTGTTATGAGTCAAAATTTACCGCATATACTTGCCTATGAAAAAAGGGGAAAAGTCAATTTAATTTCCCGAAACAACACTTTATTTTGGTCAATCACATAGCAAGACTTATAAACAAGTGTCATCTCCAGCAAGGTGTGTGTGTGTGTGGGGGGGGGGGGGGGGGGGGCTTATGTAGCTGTCGTGCCTGGCTATGTTAAAGTGTCATTGTTAAAGTTACTGAGCATGTGTATGGTGCACCTCTATCCATACGCTTGATTAATGATGCTATTGCATATGTGAGCTGTGTGTGTGTGTGAATATGTGGCTCCTGTGCCAGGCTATGCGATATTGCTAATGTTTGTCTTGGTTTCTTTAACATTACCTCCGATGATGTATAAGGCTTGTATGATTAAACTGGTGCATTCAGGCAAATGTAGTTGCAATGGCCTATTTTGGTTACCATATGTGTTTCAGAACCAATTGGTCTTGGAAAGTCTAGGCCCACCTGTTTTTCTCTGTGCCCACCCACACTGTGATTTCTGCCTACGCTACTGAAACAAGGTAACATGCTTTTTGCAATCTGTGGTGAAATACTGCAGTGAAGCCAGTCTACTTAATGGTGAGGCAACCTTCATGGGGTGAGTGGTCAGCCCTCATTGTATTCAATTAAAGCTCTGTTTATACACCTTATTTCCTATCCCAGTTCTCTTGTATCAAGCTTCCTGGCCTCTGTTGTGCTTTATTGAACCAGAGCACTCCTAAGTTTTTCTATACTCTAAAACAAAAGTCACTTCCTCCCAGACCCCTCAGAGGCCCTCTCACATGGAAACCACAGAGCATTTTAAATGAGTGGCACAGAATTTTTTTCAGCTTACTGATTTCATATAATGCATTGAATGTAAAAAAAAAAAAAAAAAAGAAAACCCTCTCTTAGCTTTATTCTAAGAAGTTTTTCCCCATCCCGTCAGATCATATTGTTCTTACAACACTGGCAGATAATATTCATAGATACTGGGTGCACACAAACACACATATACATTGAGGTCCTGCACTTGACCTCAATACCTTTAACCTTGTCAGAAAACACTACTCTCAGCTAGTATGCACATGCATTATTACTGACTGCTGAAATCACTACAATAGCAGAACTTGTATTTGAAAAAGTGTGTTTAATGGATTTTTTGCAAGGTAAGGCTTTACACTGATCATGAGATGAAATGTTTACAAACATGGTTGAGGACAAGCACAAGTATAATTTGAAAGCTACACTAATAGGGTAATGTCCTGTTATACAAAGAAAGAGATGAAACCTGCCCAGCTACTGCTTCATACTGAAGTAGATACATTCACTCCAGGTGTCACCACTCTGTCTTCTTAATCTGTTGATCTTGTTCTCCGTTGAAGCAGTGTAATGGACCTCATCTTCAGTTTGGTAACCCTGATAATGAAAAATAGTACAACACAATTAGGTACATGACAGATATAAAAAAGTTCACAGAATAAAAGAAGATACCTCTGCACTGGAGGGAGAGGGAGCTGAAGATTCTGCATGAGACTCTGAAAAAACAATGAAATCCTTCTCATTATATAATACTATATTCAGTGAATACATGTTATAGATACCAACAATAAATTACCTGTACAGTGGCAGCAGTTTTTCTTGATGATAATGCACACTAAGAAAACCAATAAAACACTCAGGATGGCTATGAATGCCAGAGCGCCATACATCACATAATTAAAGTCCATCTCATCTGCAGAACCAGACATTAGAAGACGTGACATCCATTTGTAGAAGGAAACTTACAATAAATACATCACAAAGCAGCTTAACAGTTAACTTTGTTGAGGGAGTAACCATAACTTTTTTATCAGATGAGACAGTTTCTGCTAAAAAGTTACTTACGCTCAAACTCCAACTTGGTCCCATTTCCAAACAGTACTTCTCCACATGAAGTCACGGCACGGTAGTAGGTTCCTGCATCATCAGAGCTGAGGTTCCTCATGAGAAGGTTTTTCACACAGGTAGCTTCTCCAGAGCCAGTCTCAGTACTCTGGCAGGTGTCATTTTTATTTCCAAAGTAAATAATCTCAGGAGCAGAATAATCAGTTTTTCAGCCACACAACACGAGTGTGGCTGCACTGACTGAGACTACTGAAGGAACAGCAGACTTAGCAGATTTATCAACACTTGTCCTACATTCCGCCACATCTGTCAGGACTGATTGGCTCATCATCCTCACCTTGCAGAGCGTGATTGGCAGCTGAGACAGCAAGCTTTGACGTCATAAGCCAACAAGAGTTTTTCACTTTGTAGTCTCTTTCTGACCCAGAACAGACCAGTTTTTCTCTAGTCTGAGTCAAATGTCACTTCCTCACAGACCCTTTCTGTGAACAATGTGAGGCCCCTTTAACAGGAAACAACTGAGCAGCTTAAATGAGAAGAGATGTAAATCACCATGTTTGCTACAAGTACTGATAAATCTGTTGTTTCTGTAATGACAATGATAAAAGTTTAGTTTTAATAAACAATGTACATGCGCCTGCAGGCTGTTTGTCGTCTCCACTGTGAATTACACTGTGAATTTATTTTCAGCACCAGGAACAAAGACGTAAGTTTATTGCAGTCTGTTGGTACAGAGATAATGTAAATCATTGCACTTCATGTTACGTCTCTTGTTTAAAGAGTTTATTGGTAAGATAAAACTTTACATTGAACACAATGAAGTATTTACAAAACTGCTGTTTTAGGGAAAGCAAAATGACCCTTTTAAAGTCTGATTAAACATAGACACAGATAAAACATGTCCAGCTCTACTGCTTTACACTAAAGTACACGCATTCACTCCAGGTGTCGTCCATCTGGCTTCTTGATCTGTTGATCTTGATCTCCATCAAAGCAATGTAATAGAGGTTATCTCCATCTTGGTAACCCTGGACATGAGAAACAGTATATCACAATGTGGTACACAACCATTTATGCACACAAAAAAGTGCTGTGCAACAGCTGTATATTTGAATAGTAATTCAATAGTCTAAAAAGAGAATACCTTTGCATTTCTTTTTGAGGCTGCTGAAACTCCTGTATGAGAATCTGAAAAAACAGAATTTAAACCTTCTTAATATTGTGTCATGTTCAGTGAACATACATTAAAGATAAAAACAGCACCAGTTACCTGCACAAGGAGAGTGGTTTCTCTTGTTCATCACACACATTAAGAAAGCCAGTAAAACATTCAGGATGGTGGTGAACGCTGCAACCCCACGCCAGAAATTCACCGAGACAAGACAGTCCACCTCAGCTGTAGAGAGCCAGACATCAAGATACATTACAGCTTTTAGCTTTTTTTCTTAAGTTTGATTAAAAGATAACCATCACAAATCTCTGGCTAGATAGTTACTTACAGGCAAAGTCCAGCTTGGTCCCGTTTCCAAACACTATCTGTCCACATGAGGCGACAGCACAGTAGTAGGTCCCAGCATGAGAAAGATTCAGACTCTTCATTGGCAAGTTGTAGACACAGGTGTGTGTTTGTGTGTTGCTGTTCCTCTCACACTGATCATTCCTGCCTCCATGTGTGTAAATGATTCCTGGATGAGATTCTTGAGAGTTTTTGAACCAGTAAACACTGTGTTCTCCATCATCACAGGTCCCAGTGTGTACTGTACAGTCCAGAGTCACAGAGCCTCCTGGCCGGATGCTCTCAGATGCTGACTGATGGACTGAAGCTAAGATGTTCAAACCTAAATCCTTTACATTGACAATAGTTCCCTCCTCAAATTCTAAAATAAATGTATAGCTACTTGCACAGTAGTAAGTAGCTGAGTCTGAAATCTGTAAATCTGAGATCACCAAGTCATTTTTACCATTTTTAGTATCCAGTGTGAAGCGAGGATTGTTCTTGAATTCATCATGAAAAGTGCCACTTGTTTCGTACTTATAGAAGATGGAGATGAGCCTTGGTTTCTGTCCTAGAGTTTGTTTATACCAGTAAAGCCTTGCTGCAACATCGCCTTCATAGAAACATCGCAAAGTTACCTCCTCACCAACATTAACTGACAGAAAACAACTTTCCTGCTGAACAGATGAGGATAATTTCATATCAGTCATCTGAACTGAAGCAAAATGAGAGACAAAGCAAATGCACAATTAGTTTAAATTTATAGAGAGTTTATCACAATGAAGACAAGAATGATTGAGGAATGACATGAGGAGTGACTAAAAAATACACAAAAAACACCACTCACCTATTTTCCCTAAGAACAAACATGTTAAACAAAAAACAACCTTTGGAGATGTCATCGTTTCAAATTTCTTCGTTGAAAGTAATGTGGAGTATTTTTCCTGTCTTCAGTGACAAGCCTGTGTTTGACTGGCCATGATCACATGCTCACTCGCACTTATTCTGCCAAGGCCGGCTCTTGAAAAACATCACGTTGAGTAAAAATGAATAACCACAACCAACATCCTCACTTACGTAACAGCCTGTACTGTCACTGATGGGCTGCACTCACTTCAAAGACGTGTTTATTTTTTGTGTCCATTCGATGTGTTTAGTCCAACATTTACAGTTTAGAGATGCAACATACAACATACAGTACAGTGGAGTTCAGTTTTGCTCAACCTTAGTTAATGAATCGATCATCATTATGTCAAACAAATAACATGCAGGCATAATAATTGATTAACTACCTGTCAGATACACTAAGAATACAACATGGTAATCACTAGCCAGGTCTAGTGTCATTTAATGAGATTTCGTCTATTTTTATGGTTATTTATTTTACTTTATATATTCTCCTTTTTTTCAAGCATGAAGTTTGAGTTGACTATATTAGTTTGATCCCCAAAAGGTCGCAAAGAATTGAGTCTGATCTACTATAAAATCAGTTGGCTCTCACTGTGGAGGCGTCCTGATTGAAACCACACATACAAAGAGACAAAAAGTGCAGATGGTCCGAGTTGTGCACATAACCACATCTTACAAAGCTAAAGAGAGATTTTATCATAACACTGCTGACCAAAAGGAAACTATTAAAAGATGTTTGCAAGTGCGGGTTTGTGGTGCACAAATCAGCACGTTTACTACGACTTCTGGTCTGTTTCAGTGGTGACTTTACATGTATACTCACTGAGCACTTTATTAGGAACACCTGTGCAATCTAATGCAATCCAATACAACAGCTCTGCCATAATTTCTACTTTTACAAAACTTATATATTTTCAGTTTTTGTTGACTGTCAGAAAGATGATAATTCTACATTATGTTTATTATTGAGGTTGTAGTGGGTGGTGGTATACTGGAGTGCATTATATTGAAAAGTGTTCCTAATATTTTGTCCGCCCCCTTAACATAGATTAGGGTGTATTTTATACATGGGTGACACTGTGCCTGAACGCCTCCAGTGTAGACACGCATTAGCATACATGGGGGGAGCAAAATATTTGGAACATATTTCAATTTAATACACTCCAGTACACCACCACTCACTATGACCCCAATAATAAACATAAATTAGAATTATCACCTTTCTGACAATGTCAACTAAAACTGAAAATGTATAAGCTTCTTGAAAGTAGGCAGGGCCTTTGTATTGGATTGCATTAGATTTCACAGTTGTTTCTAAGAAAGTGCTCAGTGAGTGTACATCCTCAAAAATAACTGGTTGAATCAGTATAACTCTGGGAATTATGGAAAGTAGTTAAAATAGTTAGAAATGCAACACTTCATGCTGCTTCATCCTATAGTTACTAGAAGTATGACCTCATTGTCTTAGGGGTTTGCTAAAAACACTAATAAAGGCATCTCTTGTTAAACTGCAACAAATATAAAACTTGTACAGTTCTACTGCTTTACACTTGAGTACACGCATTCAGTCTCGGTGTTGTTCCTCTGTCTTCTAGATCTGTTGATCTTGTGCTCCCCTAGAGCTGCATAATGGATGTTTTCTTCATTTTGGTGACCCTGATCATAAAGTATAAAACAGAAAACCACAACACTTGAGAGAAATAAAAAGAAATGCTAGGTCTCAAAACATAATTGGACTTAAAAGAGTTGAGTCGTAATAAAATAGTTTATCTAAAAAAAGAAAAAGAACATACCTCTGTATCTGACGTGGAAAATCTCGCCTGAGACTCTGAGAAAGATTAAACAGTGAGCTTACTATAATGCCATGTTCAGTGAATACACACTGTCAACTACAAAGAATAGCAGTTATACCTTTACACTGGCTGCTGTTTCTTTTGTAGATCACATACACCGAGAAAGCCAATAAAACAACCAGGATGGTGGTGAATGTCAAAGCTCCACTCAAGAAATACACCAAGACAAGAGAATCCACCTCATCTGCAGAGAGCCAGACACCAGAAGACAGTAGAAAGCTTTTAGCTGTGTTATTTTTAGTTTAAATACAGAGTTATGCACTTATTAAAAAAAGGACAACCTTTGTTAGAAAAAGTTACTTACGCTCAAAGTCGAGCCTGGTCCCGTTTCCAAACACTATCTGTCCACATGAGGCGACAGCACAGTAGTAGGTCCCAGCATGAGAAAGATCCAGACTCGTCATTGGCAAGTTGTAGACACAGGTGTGTGTTTGTGTTTTGCTGTTCCTCTCACACTGATCATTCCTGCCTCCGTGTGTGTAAAAGATTTCTGGTTGAGATTCTTGAGAATTTTTGATCCAGTAAACACTGTGTTCTCCATCATCACAGGTCCCAGTGTGTACTGTACAGTTCAGAGTCACAGAGCCTCTTGGCTGGATGCTCTCAGATGCCGACTGATGGACCAGAGCTTGGATGTTCGAACCTGAATCCTTTACATTGACAATAATGCTCTCTAAAAATTCATGCACGTATGAATAGCCACTTATGCAGTAGTAAGTAGCTGAGTCTGAGATGCGCAAATCTGTGATCTTCAAGTGATTTTTACCAGTTTCAGTATCCAGTGTGAAGCGAGGATTGTTCTTCAATTCATCATGAAAAGTGCCATTACTTTCATACTTGTAGTAGGTAGAGATAACTCTTGGTTTCTGTCCTAGAGTTTGCTTATACCAGTAAAACCTTGCTGCAACATCACCTTCATAGAAACATTGCAAAGTCAAATTGTCCCCAGTATTAACAGATACAAAACCTCTGTCTTGACGAACAGATGAGGAGAATTTCAGATGAGTCATCTGAGCTGAAGTAAAGGAAAGACAAAGAAAATTCACATTATAAACACATAATTAATAGAGGAGTGACCATACATTTTAAAAAACACAAACTGGATTCATAAAAACACAACTCACCCATTTTCTGTCCCAAGAACAGACATGTCAGAAAGATAACAAACACTGGAGATCTCATCGTGTTCATATAGTCGGGCTAAATGAAAAGAAACTTGATCTTTTCTTCACTCTTAAGAGACAAGACTGCGTTTGATTGGCCAACCAGAAGTGACTGTATGTCCTGTTTAGGAAACTTGATCACATGTTCACTGTCAACTGTACTGTCACATTTGGTTCTTGAGAAGAGTCACTTGGTAAGAGGTATATGAAGAACATAATGGCTCCTTAACTTACCATTAGATATAAAATCACTAAAATATAAATTAGCACAGACATCCTCACTCATATAATACTGATCTCACTAATGGACCATATTCACTCAACATATTTGGTTTCTTTAAAAATAGAGAAAAGGCTAAAAGAGCATGAAGATATGGATAAAAGGCTTTTGGTGCTTGGAAATGCTCGTTATCCAATAGGTGGCTTTCTACCAGTAAGCATGGTAGAAAGATCAACCAGAATTAAAATCTTAAGGATTATTACCTTAAAGTTCTGAGTAATCAACACCCAGTTTCCTTAAAAAATGTATCAATCTCAAGGCAAATATGTTGTACCAGACCTCCTGGCCTCTGCAATGTCTTTCTTAGCACCTTTGTTTTCTCTTATCTGGAGCAAATGTCAAGTCGTCCTGCTAGACCTCTCTGAAAATGATCTGAGGCTCCCTTACTTGGAAACCATAGACCAACGTAAAACTGTTGTAATTTTACTGCTTTCATACAACACATTGGGCCTCATTCACTGATATGTGCATAGACATGTTCTTACGTTTGCACTCAAAATTACCATTGGATTCATGACTTGTGCACCAGCCAATTTGTTCTTACCACCGTGCGCATGTTAGTGAATCAGAATCATTCGAAATTGACAGGCACGTGCCGGCTATCTGTTATTAGTCTTGTTGGGCCGTGGCTACAAGTTTGGCTATCAGCAATAATTAATGATTATCAAAGATAATTGTTAATTATTAAAATCAATAAAATTATTAATAAGAATTAATAATAACGGGGCACCACCCTGGACTCAGGGAAAAAGATAGCCAATTCAGTCTCAAAGTGTACTAATCTATGAATTTGGGACTTTGATTAATAATTAATTTAATAACTATAAACAAAATCACCCTATCAATAGCTAGTTATGGTTGAAGGACTTGGAGTTCTTTACAGAGCAGAGGTTGGCAAAACTCATTCTTGTGCAACATTAAAACAGACAACAGGTATATCCAAAAGCATTTATTTAACAAAAGGGTAAAAGCAACACACAATACTAATCTAGCTAAGTGTACCTATATACAAGTGTGAGTGTGTGTGTGTGTGTGTGTGTGTGTGTGTGTGTGTAGGGAAGACAATAGCAAGATGGCTGCAGTCACCTGGTGACTGAGCACATGGCATGCCGACAATTTGGCTGATAAAGGGAACTACAGAGATAAAAGGCCAGACCATGTGGTGTCTTGAACCACATGTGCTGCCTGAACCAAAGTTTGCCAAACTAGGTTTTAACCTCTTAACTGTGTGGTTCTCTATTCAAGGCCAATTGGTGTATGCTAAAGGTGCCAGGTTAAAACGAGGTTAGTTGCATGCAAGGCCTAGTTACTGGATGTAACATGTGTTAAGCATGCTAACATTAACCTAGCGGTGTGGCTATGCAGTAACCTGACTATGAGCAACAAGGACATCACAACAACAGTTCAATGTATAACCTTAACCAAATCAATACACGTACAGTACATTGTTTGAGTTAAACATTCTTGCTTAGCCGTACTATGCTTCACTGTGTTGCTAGGCTATGCCCAGTTGTTACCAGTCCATGAAGGAAGAGATGCTTTGTGGTGTCCTGCTTTGTAGCTGGTGAATCCGTGGGTGAGTCAGGCTGAGAAGGCTTTGGCTCTGAAGCTGAAAGATGCAGGCGTTGCTGGGGAGAGAGCACTCCAGTCGTGCAGAGGGCCCAGGTCACTCCTTGGTGTAGAGTTAGCGGCAAGCTAACTCCATTCCGCGGCTCCTGTACTTGTTAAACTGGCCAGCAGACTTATGTGTTAGCTGCTGGCACAAGGAACTTAGTTTCTGAGTCTTAGGCAGGCTCTCGCGTCTTCTGCCCGTAAAGAAGACTGTGTGTGTCTGCTGTGAGCAGGCCACACAAGAGAGCAGAGAGCTGCTCCAGCAGCTGCTGGAGGTGTGAAAGAGAGCAAGGAGCTGCTCCTGCTGCAGCTTATGGAGAAAAGAGAAAGATAAGAGAGGAATCTCTAGTTTTGATAACCTGGATCCATGGGTGGAGCTTCACACTTTGGGTGCGAACCCCCAGGGCTCAGGTTTCTTGGAGTCTTGAGACATGTGGTAAACTGTGGTCCACATGTAGTCCCAACAGTCTGATGCCCACTAAAGTGTGATCACATTTTGGTAAATTAAATTGTTTGATTTTAGTGTTTGAAAGAGGATATGTACTTTATTTTTGTACTGTTTTTCCTTTTTTTTTAAAAAAAAAAAAAAAAAGCATAATCTAGTTTAAATCCGAATAATTGGTCTGCTATAGCAGTTTTCTGACAATAGGTGGCAGTGTGAGACCGTGGCTTGCCACAGTGACCGTAATAAGGCGCATGCGCTGCTGTCTTCTCCTCACAACTGTGGACAATTCAACAGCGACAAGCCACGTCTTCCTGTCTCACGTTTCTGTCCTGTATTTCAGGCCAGGTGCTGCAGGCCAGGAGCTGTAACATTAGCATACTACCACACCGCCATGTCTCTATATAAGGAAAGCTCTGTTGGAGCAATGCAGCTGTCAATCATTACAAAGAAGGATATGATGGTAAAAATATAGAAAAACTTTGCTGCTAGTGAAATTCAAACAATAGTTTCAGAAGTAGATTTGGCTGGTAAACATGTCATTGATACAATCGTTTGGAGCCTGATTGTGAATCCTGTATACAGCCTGCATACCTGTTGCACCACTACCACTCAGTACGTCTGTAACAAAATAAAAAGTTGGTTAATGTGTAGATCTGTGGAATTAATCTAAATAAATCTCTACTGCTGCACCAGGTGTGCATTGTATTTCGTCTCTCACCACAACAGGCCGTGATGCAGTGAAGATGCAGAGCATCCCTCCCTGTGCCACTACTGAACTGTCAGGCTGTGAGGACACTGAACAGGCTGCTGGTTAACAAGCTGCATATATCACGGCCAAATCTGATGGAGGAAATTAATCGCTGTCACATTTAATATATAAGATATTGTCATCTAACATGACAGTTTTAATCTATTTATAATTTCATTCCATTTGTGATGATGATTTATAGATTACAATGTCTTAGCTATTCATTTTACAATCAGTAAATAAGTTGTGTATTATTGGTAATTTCACAATTTTAAATGTTGTATATTTAGGCCCAATCATTTTTTTTAAATAACTGAGGTTCTAATATGTATAATATATATGTTAATAATAATGTATACGCACTGTTTATGAATGAGGCCCATTGTTTGAAACTAACCCCCGTGATTGGTTTATGTTTTTTTTTTTATCATAACATACAAGAATGACTCATCCTTTTCTGTCACTTTACATTTTCTCATCACATTGGCAGATAACATTTGTGGTTTGTGGGTTCAATCACATGTACGTGTACGTGTACGTGCTGATGTTCAAAGTGTCACAGAAACTTGTCATATAGCATCACTGAATTTCTTCTTCTTCACAGACAGCACTGTGTTTGATTGGCCAATCAGAAGTGATGCCTAATGTCTTACTTTGGAAACATGATCACATGTTCAGAGCCAGTTATAGTATTAAGAGAGGATTTACAAGGTCAGGAGTATATGAGCAACTTAATGACTCTTCAACTTTGTCAGCAATGGCATTAGCTTTAAAATGACCAAAGCATACAGTACCAGTCAAACGTTTGGACACATTATCTCATTCAAGGGAATGGGAAGGTGTGTCCAAATTTTTGACTGATACTGTATATGACCACACACATCCTCATTAGTGTAACACTATTCTCATCTCATTCTTTTGGTTCATTTTGTCTTTCTGATAAGGTACAGAAACTGGGAGGTGAGCCTCATCTCTTCTCAGCTCATGACACCACCTCATGAAACACCAGAGGAATATCTCTATTAAACATAGTGAGTATGGTACATGGCTCAAAGGCAGAATGTTTTGCTTATATATCATCCACATTTTTTACTACTTCACAGAATTCATGCAAGTTATTACACTTCTTTAAAAAAAAATTCAAGTTAAAGTTAAAAAGATAACATTCTTACTTTTTCTTTATTAAGAGTTTAACACTCAAAACTCAGCTAATCTGCTTCACCAGGACTGTGTGGGTGTGGTTTGCACAGATGTGATTGACAGTGGCTTGGCAAAATAACCCAACAACCCAACAACTGACGTCAGATTCTGATTCAAATTTAGCAAAAGTCTGATTGGGACAGAAATACGTGACATCACCTTACTCCCAGCAAGCCCCGCCCACATTAAACTACTGAGCGGAGCGCAGACGAAACAGCTCAAACAGATATCTCTCAAGTGAAATAGGCAAAACTTTTGGCAGAAAACATTCTTGAAATGTTCATATAGGGTCCCATTGCTCATAGTGGGAAGCTGATTGGCAAAATATGTTTTCAGAGCCTTGAAGTGCTGAAGCTATTGTATGTACAATCCCTTGAGATTTGATGTTTTGTCTTCTAAAATCCAGTAGATGATTCGAAAAACTTCCAACTTTGTTGACCCAGTGAGATGATATTAAAGCTCTGTTTGCCTTAAAGTTACATATGAGATATCTGCTCTGTAGTGCTGTACCCGCTCTCTGTCCCTCATGTTTCCCTTTTACTGTCTTTTCCATTCTGTGTTGATTTGTTTCAACTTCAACCTTTTTCTGTCCCAGTGAAAAAAGTTATAAATAGCATAATTTAACATTCACAACAGTAAATCCAGCCTGTCACATAATTTTGCTTGAGGTCAGCCAATGTGCATTCATGCAGTTCTGTCTCACATACAATTGTTCTGAAGCCCATCTTGTAAAAATGTCCTTAGCTTGCTGATTTGCTAAAATTTGACTTGGGTTGTGGATAGAACATTAAAACCTTTTTAATTTGACATAAATATATTATTACTTCAATCCAACACCAACATACATTCTCAAATAACTGGTTGAATCAACTCATCTCTGGGAATTATGGCTGCTCCATTCTATGGTCACAAGAAAAATATACTGATAACATGATCTCAGTCTCTTATGAGTTTGTTAGACGCACTAATAAAGGCATATCTTATTACACTGCAACAAATATAAAACATGTACAGTTCTACTGCTTTACACTTGAGTATACGCATTCAGCCTTGGTGTTGTTCCTCTGTCTTCTAGATCTGTTGATCTTGTGCTCCTTTAAAGCTGCGTAATGGATGTTTTCTTCATTTTGGTGACCCTGATCATAAAATATAGTAAATCACAGTATTTGATAAAAATAGAAACAGATCCCAGAAAATAATTGTGCTTAAAATGTTTGAATGGTATTACAATAGTTTATCTAAAAAAAGAAAAAGAACATACCTCTGCATTTGATGTGGAGGGAGCTGAAAATCTCACCTGAGACTCTGAGAAAGATCAAACAGTGAGCTTACTATAATGCCATGTTCAATGAATACACATTGTCAACTACAAAGAATAGCAGTTATCATACCTTTACACTGGCAGCTGTTTCTTTTGTTGATCACATACAAAGCCAGTAAAACAACCAGGATGGTGGTGAATGTCAAAGCTCCACTTAACAAATACACAAGAGAATCCACCTCATCTGCAGAGAGCCAGACACCAGAAGACAGTAGAAAGCTTTTAGCTGTGTTATTTTTAGTTTAAATACGGAGTTATACACTTATAAAAAAGGACAACCAGTGTTAGAAAAAGTTACTTACTGCCAACGTCCAGCTTGGTCCCGTTTCCAAACAGTATCTGTCCACATGAGGCGACAGCACAGTAGTAGGTCCCAGCATGAGAAAGATTCAGACTCTTCATTGGCAAGTTGTAGACACAGGTGTGTGTTTGTGTGTTGCTGTTCCTCTCACACTGATCATTCCTGCCTCCATGTGTGTAAATGATTCCTGGTTGGGATTCTTCAGAGTTTTTGAACCAGTAAACACTGTGATTTCCATCATTACAGGTCCCAGTGTGTACTGTACAGTTCAGAGTCACAGAGCTCTCAGATGCCGACTGATGGACCAAAGCTTGGATGTTCAAACCTGAACCCTTTACATTGACAATAGTTCCTTCTGCAAATTCAAACTTGGATGAGTAGCTGCTTGCGCAGTAGTAAGTAGCTGAGTCTGAGATGCGCAAATTTGTGATCTTCAGGTGATTTTTACCAGTTTCAGTATCCAGTGCGAAACGTGGATTGTTCTTCAATTCATCATGAAAAGTGCCATTACTTTCATACTTGTAGTAAGTAGAGATGATTCTTGGTTTCTGTCCCAGAGTTTGCTTATACCAGTAAAGCCTTGCAACAACACCGTCATAGAAACATTGCAAAGTCAAGTTGTCCCCAGTATTAACAGATACAAAACTTCTCTCTTGACGAACAGATGAGGAGAATTTCACATCAGTCATCTGAACTGAAGTAAAATGAAAGACAAAGAAAATTCACATTATAAACACATAATTAAAGGAGGAATAACTGCACATTTTAAAACATACAAACTGGACTCATAAAAACACAACTCACCCATTTTCTGTCCCAATAACAGACATGTCAGAAAGATAACAAACTCTGGAGATCTCATCGTGTTCAAATAGTCGGGCAGACTGAAAAGAATCTTGATCTTTTCTTCACTCTTAAGAGACAAGACTGCGTTTGATTGGTCAACCAGAAGTGACACTATGTGTCCTATTTAGGAAACATGATCACATGTTCACTGTCACCTTTAGTTTCAAGTTTGTTTCTTGAGACACGGTGAGAGCTAAATGAACTACATACAGTACAGATTCCTCATCTCTACATTAGCTTTAAAATCACTGAAATTTATGACCACATAGTACACATGTATTCATACTGATCTAACTGACAGGACTTTATAGGTTTGTTTAATATTTGGTTTGGTAAAATTAGTTTATTATCCATAGTCTGCTTGGTTTCAGTCATAAGGAGATAATATATTGATTAATTAACCATTGTTTGGTTTCAAGGTAATGTAACATTAATAAAAACATATAGTGGAGTTCAGCCATGCTCAGCCTCTGGCAGTGAACTGATCTTTATTAGGAAGATGTGATTATTAATAACTACCTTAAGATGCCAGACATAGATATCAATAAACAAGTAATTAATAAACCCTATTACTAATATTATGTGCAGTTTCTTCATACTTGACAATATTCTTGCCGCGCTGTAGACCAGGGAACACATGACTGTCATCTGTACTGCGGCAAAAAGACAGATTTGGACAATAAATTAAAGGTCAAACGTACATAGAAAATAATTGAATACATTTCCCCCCTAATTATACTTGGATATGATTTTTGACTGCAAAAAAGGAAGACTTTAGCGACTTCAGTAGAAATTGATCTCACTGTGCGTTGTCTCTTGAGTAAGTCAGACGTTGTTTCTATATATAAAACTTGTCATTCTTGAAGGTGGCATTCTCTCAATACCACCTTCGCCGGGATTGTCAGAAGAATTCTGAATGCAATCTCACTGTCGGAAATGTTTATCTGATGCTTGAGGAAACGGAGGGTTTGATGTGCTGTAGTTGTTCCCTTTGGAGTGATCTCTCTGAGTATCCTTAGCTCTTGGAACAGGTCCTGTAGGTTTATGTATGGAAATTCAGATGTGCTCAGCGAGTTACTCAGTCAGTGCCCTTGGAGATCAGTATCCTCCATTTCACACATTTCATCAGATTAAAAAGTAATCCAAACATTTTGTCCAACTCCTGCATTTGTGAAAAATTTGTTCAGAGAGCAGTATGAGCCTGATTAGCTAGTCCGTTACATAGACTTGCTCTGGATGCAGGTCTCTTTTTATGTGACATTTATTTTCACTGGACAGATAGAAAATTTGCTTTGAAGTATGTTTGGTTAAAAACTAACTGTATTGCGAGGCCATAAAAGGTGCAAGGCCCTGTACAGTCACACCATTTGCACACCGCTTGACGTCTATGACCATTTCTATGGTCTGGGCTGTGGACCAGGACCTTGTGGCCTGGATTACAGACTACCTCACCAACAGACCGCAGTATGAAAGGCTGCAAGGCTGCTTGTCAGACATGGTGACCAGCAACACTGGCGCACCACAAGGAACTGTACTGTCACCATTTTTGTTCACCCTCTACACCTCTGACTTATGCTTTGACTCAGATGTTCTCGGATGATTCCTCGAATGTCGACTGTATCACACATGACAAGGAGGAGGAGTACAGAGACTTAGTCGAGAACTTCATAGGATGGTGTGACAGCAGACACCCTCAGCTCAACACTGGGAAAACCAAGGAGCTGGTGGTGGACTTCCGGCACAGAAAGAACCCCTGTCGTCATAAGTGGGGGATGGAGATGGTGGACACCTACAAGTTCCTAAGGGTGCAACTCACCAACAAACTAGAGGGCCTGTAGAGGGCTCAGTGTTGACAGAGCAGGCTGTTCTTTCTGAGGAGGCTCAGGTCCTTCAATGTGTGCACTAGGCTGCTACGGATGTTCTACTGGTCTGTAGTGGCCAGTGTTATCTTCTTTGCTGTGGTGTGCTGGGGTGGTGGCAAAGGGTCTTGTGGTGCCAACAAACTGGGCAAGCTGGTGAGGAAGGCCAGCTCTGTGGTGGGGATGGAACTGGACAGTGTGGAGGCAGTAACAGAGAGGAGGATGAGAAGGAAGCTGAAAACTACCATGGACCACCACTCTCATCCTCTCTATGTTGAGCTGAGGCAGCTCAGGAGCACGTTCAGCCACAGATTCATCCAGCCACGTGCCTCTAAGTGCTTAGGGGGCTCTTTGTGCCATCAGTCATCAGACTCCATAACAGCACAGCACCCAGTATCTCCTACCTCCACTGATTGAGACTCAAAACCATACACCACTCACAGTTAAACTGTCACATGTTGCATGTGTTCAACCTGAAACCAAAGCAATCTGTATGAATAGATACCACAATGGTGAGGTTGAACAGGCTTTTGTCTTATAAATCAACCTCATCAGGACAGTTTAATCTTGTAAGTAGAATCTGTTGTAGATCTTATTTTCATTGACTCGTGTTAAGTTGAATTTAAATTGGATCTCTTTTTTTTTTTATCACATTTGATTATAAAATCTAGGATTTTTTTTTTTTACATCATTCTGGTTGAAATATACTTTTAAATATCTGCTTTTATTTGCTTTTACTATGTTGTTCTGTCTTTTGCTATCAGTTATATTTTAAGTAGTATTTCAAGTGGACAGCAGTATTGCAGTTTCCATACATGTTACCTGAAAAGGACTGCACAATTATGGGATGTTGAAGTGGTCTTTATCTTAAGGAGCATGTATGTGAGAGTACAAAGACTTCTACGTCCTGCTGAAAACCACAAAGCCTGTTTCACTAAAAGAGATACAAAGCAAAAAAGATTAGAGATAAGGGTCAACAGGTCTCAGAGTGACTGGAATTCAGACAGACTTTACTGTAACCACATTATTAGTAGAATGAAGTTGTAGGGCCTCATGTTTTCAGAAAGAATGCCAGTTGTTTGGATATCTTGGCCTTTCCCAGGTGCTGTCTGAGCTCATCAGTCAGATCAAAAAACTTGGACATAAAGTCAGTTGAAAATCTTTGTGTGCCATTTTACTTTGAAACCAAAATGATGAGTGCAAACAGCTTATAATAAATAAATATGATCAAAAACAGAAAGACAAAATGACCAACTAAAGTTGTATTTGACAAAAACATTATATTAGTGTCGCTTGTAGCTCAATTGGTAGAAGCTGGTGACAGGTGCTCCTTAAGACACTGAAATCCAAGTTGCTCGCAATGTACATGTATGGGAAAATCTAAGGTGTGCTTGAAAAAAGTGTCTGCCAGATGACTGTAATATACTGTACTGCAGTCAATGGGGCCAAATGTTACAATACATTGGCTATTTAAAAACAACAGCATGAGAATTTTAAATTACATTTTTACTAATTTGTTGAGATTTTGACCTTTGTCACTGTGTGGTAACAGCCTTTTTCTACTTCTTTGGAAACAAAATATGGTTCCAGTTGTACTTGGGTTCTGACATTAGTTAACATTCAGTAAATATTTGTAATGGTTAACATTTTTACTAGATTCGTCCATCATTGAGCCACTCAGCTTTTACGTTTTATGAACATTCATTCAGTTTAAGAGGAAAATTTGCACCCTAAACAATTTTCAGCAACCACAACAGCAGTTGTATTAGAAGAGAGCTGTCATCAATTGTTAAGACTACTTTGTCTTTTTTCTTTTTGTCCATCCAGCACAGTGGGGAGAATGTGTGTCGGTATCTGCACCTGGCCAGGGACGAGTGAGATCAGCCACATGCTTTATCCAGTACACAAAGCATCGTGAGCCAGAGGTAGCACTATCAGAGCTTAAACATAACGCAAACATTGTCTCAAGTGTTCCATGGTTAGATTTATTTCATCATTACTGACACAAAACGTTCATGAAACATTACAATGCAGTTAATCAGGTTAAAACTCATTGAAGATAAAACACAAATAATACCATTTTTTCCCGTCATGTTCCTCATAACCAAACAGTAGCTTGTTGTACAGCAGTTCATCAGGTTAAAACTCATTGAAGATAAAACACAAATAATACCATTTTTTCCCGTCATGTTCCTCATAACCAAACAGTAGCTTGTTGTACAGCATAAATGAATCTGGCCTTCTAAATATACTTTTGTAATAGCAAAAAGAATATGATTTTTAATAATATATATAACATATGAATATGATTCAAGATACATGTTTTTTTTAAGAAAAGAGCAGAGACATCCTGTAGATAAACTTTAAAGCACACTGACAAGCAACAAAGAGACTAGAGAGTCCTGAATGTGCAAATTACTAAACCCTACCAAAATACAGAGAATCTCATCTTTTGACTGCAGATCACGAGGCACTCCTTTATGTAGACCTTTATCTAAGACTACAATACACAATAAACAAGATTCTAAGAAACCTTATTCACAAGTCCTACATCTTTACACTGGAGTACACACATTCATTCTTGGAGTTGTTCCTCGCTCCTCTTGATCTGTTTGCCACATTTGCATTTAAAGCAGCATAATGGAGGTTGTCTGAGTCTTGGTTACCCTGCTAACAAAATATATAAAAGTAAATCACACTGCAATTAAAACAATGTCCACAACACAATTAATTGTTGTGCTATAAAAAAGTGGTTAAATAGCAATTCAACAGTTAATCAAAACTGCATTCACCTCTGCATCTGCTGTGGACGGAGCTGCAAATCCATTATGAGGCTCTGATTGTGAAACAGAAAATGCTCTTTTATTCAAAAGCCAAATTCAGTGAATACAAGCTGTCATAAACAAGCAGAATCATTTGCCTGTACCTGACTGGCAGCTGTTTCTCTTCTTCATCTTGTACACTGACAAAGCCAATAAAACACTGAGGATGGTGGTGAACGCCAAAGCTCCACTCAAGAAATACACCAAGACAAGACAAGAGTCCGCACCATCTACCGAGAGCCAGATATCAGAAACAGAGCTTTCAGCATGTTTTTATCTTAAGCTTGATGAGGGAGTAAGACTGTATCAAAAGGGACAACGTCTCCTAAAAAGTTACTTACGCTCAAAGTCCAGCTTGGTCCTGTCTCCAAACAGTATCTGTCCACATGAGGCGACAGCACAGTAGTAGGTCCCAGCATGAGAAAGATTCAGACTCTTCATTGGCAAGTTGTAGACACAGGTGTGTGTTTGTGTGTTGCTGTTCCTCTCACACTGATTATTCCTGCCTCCATGTGTGTAAATGATTCCTGGTTGAGATTCTTGAGAGTTTTTGAACCAGTACACACTATGTTCTCCATCAACACAGGTCCCAGTGTGTACTGTACAGTTCAGAGTCACAGAGCCTCCTGGCCGGATGCTCTCAGATGCCGACTGATGGACCAAAGCTTGGATGTTCAAACCTGAACCCTTTACACTGAGAGTAGTGCCCTCCAAAAATTCTAACTTGTTTAAATAGCTACTAACGCAGTAGTAAGTAGCTGAGTCTGAAATGTGCAAATCTGTGATCCTCAAGTTATTTTTACCGTTTTCAGTATCCAGTGTGAAGCGAGGATTGTTCTTGAATTCATCATGAAACGTGCTGATTACCTCATATTTTTGGAAGGTGGAGATGAGCCTTGGTTTCTGTCCCAGAATTTGTTTATACCAGTAAAGCTTTGCAACAACATCTTCACAGAAACACTGCAAAGTCGTGTCATCACCAACATTAGCTGATATAAAACCACTGTCTTGACGAACAGATGAGGAGAATTTCAGATGAGTCACCTGAGCTGAAGTGAAATAAGAGACAAAAAAAGTATTGAATGCGATAGAATTCAACGTAATCAGTAAATATTTGAAAACTAACAACACTAACAGATAAAAGTTGGAATCACAAACACGTAACTCACCCATTTTCCCCAAGAACAGACATGTGAGATAGAAAGCAAACACTGGAGATGTCATCGTGTTCAACTTGCCATGTGAAATGAAAAGATCATTTACTTTTCTCCACTCCTCATAGACAAGACTGCGTTTGATTGGCCAATCTGAAGTGACACTGTATAGGAAACATGATCACGTGTTCACTGCCACATGTGCTTGTTTTTTGAGAAGATTCACATGGTGAGAGACATATGAAGAACATAAAGGCTCGTCTTTGATTTGATTTGAAATCACTGAAAAATAAACAACCAAGAAATATCCAATATAAACACAGCAGTAATAAGACACAGTGGAGTCCATTTATGCTCAATATTTGATAATAAACAGGTAACAAAAACTAATTTGAGCAATTCATCCATACTTGATACATTGTTAAAGCTGTAATCTGGAGAAACAACACTGCACTCTGTGCTGTATTTAAGAGACATTTTTCTACAATATACATACAAGATATGATTGGCTGCGTGATTAATGAAAATAAGATAACAATGTTGATTTAGGCTCTATGCAATCTCATTTTTATGAGACAATGATTCGGCTGTGTCTGCATTAGTGTGGAGATCCAGTACATCATGAGAGAGGCAGAGAGCAAGAAAATGCATTAGTGTGGAGATCCAGTACATCATGAGAGAGGCAGAGAGCAAGAAAAATGTGTTAGAGTCACTGAAACCCAGAAATGGTGAGGAAGGACAAATAGATGTGTCCCCCCTGGTTGTGACAATAATGATGTGATGTGGAACTGGATTCACAGATGATGATGACAGTCAAAAGCACCTACGTTACAACCACTGGAAATGTCACAAAACATCCAGGAAAACTTCAGCTGAAAATTCTCTTTAAACAACCGCTTAAACAATCATAGCTGGAGCCTTAAAAAGACTACAGAGGCTCTGACTTATTACCTAATGTGAGCTAAAGATATGATTCTGGTCAACACTACAAAAAAATAAAGTATTTGCAAAAAATTACTACTCAGTGCTACCTGCCGTAACTTTACACTACTTGAGGAAGAAATGCGAAAACAGCAATTTATGATCAAGCTGAAGTATGGAACAAAATGTGAGACTGACAGTTTGTTTTTGTTAGCAATGTCTTTATCATGAACTGTCTGAATCTACTAAAAGGTGAGGCAATACTTAAACTTTTTATTGTTTAATTATTTTTCCCAGTGTTCTGTATCTGTTTCAAGACATTATTGTATTCCTCAGTTTAATTGAGGTTTCTGTATGTAGGAATCAGAAATTCCTTCTCATTAGTGACATCTGTGGACGTTTAATGAGGTTCAGTCAACATCCTGGCTGCAGGCTACTAGGCCATCTTCAAGGTCAGACAAGGACAAATAATTTATATAAATGAAATAGTCTTACAACACATCACTATATGATTTGGATAATTAAACCTGGTTAAACAATGTGAAACCTGAGGGTTGCTATTCTTCCAAGTCTAACAGCTGCAACAAAGCACTGTTGAATCTGACAGGAGTGTGTTTGGTTATTAGTAATAATTCATAATTATCAGAGATAAGTATAAAAATGAAAATCAAGAAATTATTCATATTAATTAATAATACTTGGCACCAACTGTTAGAGAGCCTCATACGAGGACACCAACTTTTGGATCTGCGAGGAGCACGGCTGGTTATTACAAATAATTAATAATAAGCAGAGATAATTGTTCATTATAAAAATTCATAAAATTATTAATATGAATTAATAATTACGAGGCACTATCTGGGACCAATAACCAAACAATAAGGTAGTCTCATAAAAGAGTTCACCTAGAATGTTAATATTTGAGGGATATCAACATTCACAGGTGAAAAAAGAAGGTTTGAATTCGAGCTCTGACTCTCTCAATCAGCTATTTCTCACAATATATAAACACAATAAGGACAAAAGGCTTGTCTTTAAAGATATAAAATTGTTTATTAAACAATAGCAGAGTTGACAAAGTTAGCAGATGACTTGATCAATAAATCACTATCTTAAAATCTAATTCTACATAAGCAAACATACATCTATGTACAGAGAAAACGGGAGCGGGAGCATGTATATTTGTGTGTGTGTGTGGCAAGATGGTGACGTGATGATGTGGTGTGTGAGTTCAGATGGCGGACATGACTATGGGAGGAAGTCACATCATGCGAGAACCAAATGGTGGAAGTGACCACAGTGTTTTGGTTAGAACAATAGCAAGATGGCACCGCCTACAAGTTGGCGTCTCTAAACTCACCCACTTCTGTGTAAAAGACACTTATCTGATGGTAGATAATGAGGGGCAGAGCAGCGCTGTGTCCCACGCTATCTGATAGTCAGATGTGTAAGAAGATGTGTGTGCGTATATATGTGTGTGCGTGCGTGTGTTAGTAACACGAGAAGGAAGAAAAGCAACCGATGGGGGGGGAGGGGGAGCGGTTTCTTTTTCCACAGAGAGCATGTGTACAGACGGCAGTCTGTAATGCACGTTGTTTGATTTCTGATCGACAAAGCAACTGACTTTCTCACTCACGTGATGAACACAACTAAACAGGCAGAAAACTTCAAATACTCCTCAGAGTAAAGCAGCTCAAAGGGACTCAGTGGTCCGTCAATTCACAACAACAAACATGAGCAATAAAGCTTAAAAAGCTAAAACCAACAACACACAATCTAACACTGTCTCTGCCCAGACTTAAACCTCTTACTTGGTTGCTTCAGAAAGCAAGCAGGGTGTGTGTTTCAGTCCGTCTTCGGTCCGGCTCGGTTCCTCAGCTCGGATGCTGACAGGGCCGTCCTCGCGCTCTGTTGGCGGATTTCATGACAAGCTGATCCTCGGTGGCATGGCAGAGAAAACAGTAGAGTCGACTTCGTTGAAGAAGAGCGGGGCAGAGAAGTTATCCGTGTCTTTGTGAAGAAATCCTTTTCTTCCTTCTGCAGGCAGTGAGAGCGCTGGGATCTGCTCTCGGATCTGGTGATGTGTATGGCGTTATCATTTATTTTCAATTTTGTGCCCACACTGCCAACTAATTTAATTCTGGAATAATATCGGTTATCAAATACTTCAGATAGATGTAAAATATCAAAGGTGTCATGTTTATTTGTTACTATGAATTAGAAAGTCTTTAATAAAGGCACACCTGCAACTCCCATTTTCACATAAACAGTAATATTGTAAACTAATAGAGTCTTCCTGTGCCATTTTATTTTTGGTACCAGAACAATTAAGTTTCATCACTCACCCACTCAGTGGGGTGGTTGAGATCAAACACATGCTTTTTATGATAAACATGGTGCCGCTGCTGCAACAACACCTTCACTCTTGCATGAAGAAACACAAGTTACTCTTATCAAGGATTGAACACACACACACACATATTGTCTCATGGTTAAAGTTAGATGATGTTTATTTGATTATTAATATAAAATGTACACACAGTTCAGAAACACATGCATGAGTTGGTTAAAAAACAATGAGGATAAAACACAAAAGTTCAACACAATCTTGATCCTAAAAGCCCACAAGTAACTTCTGCAGCATTGATCATACCAACCTTTAACATTTACTGGTTAAGACACAAAAAATCATTATATTCATACAGTATGTACTAAATATGAACTTCGATACACAGTTTATTTGCACAAAACAAAGTAACATTGTGCAGATATTCTGATTCAGACCACACAAAAAATAGAATATCCTAAAAATACCAAAGCAGAGCAAGAGATTTAAGAGATTATAAAAACATATTTCTTTTAAACTTACAACTAAATCCATGTTACACTTTCAAAGAGATTCTACAATATTATGTCTTATGTACAAAGTACAAATGAAACATGTCCAGTTCTACTACTTTACGCTGTAGTACACACATTCACTCCAGGTTTGGTTCTGTCTTCTTCGTCTGTTGGTCAGATTCACACTTAAAGCAGCGTAATACAGGTTTTCTGCATCTTTGTAACCCTGGTAACAAAGTATATATCAATACATCATGATATTATTCTAAACAATGTCCTAAAAAGAAATGTATTGTTGTACTGAATGGTAAAAAATGGATATTAGCTGCAATTCAAGAGTTAATGAATACAGTTATTATTCACCTTTACATTGACTGTAGAGGGAGCTGAAATTCTTGCTTGAGACTCTGGTTGTGAAACACAAAAAGTTTTTTATTCAAAAGTCATGTTCAGTGAATACAAGCTGTCAGATATAAACAGTTACCTGCAGATTGGCAGCTATTGCTCTTGTTCATCTTGTAGAAAGCCAGTAAAACACTGAGGATGGTGGTGAACGCCAAAGCTCCACTCAAGAAATACACCAAGACAAGACAAGAGTCCGCACCATCTACCGAGAGCCAGATATCAGAAACAGAGCTTTCAGCATGTTTTTATCCTAAACTTGATGAGGGACTAAGACTGTATCAAATGGGACAACATCTCCTAAAAAGTTACTTACGCTCAAAGTCCAGCTTGGTCCTGTCTCCAAACAGTATCTGTCCACATGAGGCGACAGCACAGTAGTAGGTCCCAGTATGAGAAAGATTCAGACTCTTAATTGGCAAGTTGTAGACACAGGTGTGTGTTTGTGTGTTGCTGTTCCTCTCACACTGATTATTCCTGCCTCCATGTGTGTAAATGATTCCTGGATGAGATTCTTCAGAGTTTTTGAACCAGTACACACTGTGTTCTCCATCATCACAGGTCCCAGTGTGTACTGTACAGTTCAGAGTCACAGAGCCTCCTGGCTGGATGCTCTCAGATGCTGACTGTTGGACCAGAGCTTGGATGTTCAAACCTGAACCCTTTACACTGAGAGTAGTGCCCTCCAAAAATTCTAACTTGTTTAAATAGCTACTAACGCAGTAGTAAGTAGCTGAGTCTGAAATGTGCAAATCTGTGATCCTCAAGTTATTTTTACCGTTTTCAGTATCCAGTGTGAAGCGAGGATTGTTCTTGAATTCATCATGAAACGTGCTGATTACCTCATATTTTTGGAAGGTGGAGATGAGCCTTGGTTTCTGTCCCAGAGTTTGTTTATACCAGTAAAGCTTTGCAACAACATCTTCACAGAAACACTGTAAAGTCGTCTCATCACCAACATTAACTGATATAAAACCACTGTCTTGACGAACAGATGAGGAGAATTTCAGATGAGTCACCTGAGCTGAAGTGAAATAAGAGACAAAAAAAGTATTGAATGTGATAGAATTCAACGTAATCAGTAAATATTTGAAAACTAACCTCTCTAACAGATAAAAGCTGGAATCACAAAACCACAACTCACCCATTTTCCCCAAGAACAGACATGTGAGATAGAAAGCAAACACTGGAGATGTCATCATGTTCAACTTGCCGTGTGAAATGAAAAGATCATTTACTTTTCTCCACTCCTCATAGACAAGACTGCGTTTGATTGGCCAATCTGAAGTGACACTGTATAGGAAACATGATCACGTGTTCACTGCCACATGTGCTTGTTTTTTGAGAAGATTCACATGGTGAGAGACATATGAAGAACATAAAGGCTCGTCTTTGATTTGATTTGAAATCACTGAAAAATAAACAACCAAGAAATATCCAATATAAACACAGCAGTAATAAGACACAGTGGAGTCCATTTATGCTCAATATTTGATAATAAACAGGTAACAAAAACTAATTTGAGCAATTCATCCATACTTGATACATTGTTAAAGCTGTAATCTGGAGAAACAACACTGCACTCTGTGCTGTATTTAAGAGACATTTTTCTACAATATACATACAAGATATGATTGGCTGCGTGATTAATGAAAATAAGATAACAATGTTGATTTAGGCTCTATGCAATCTCATTTTTATGAGACAATGATTCGGCTGTGTCTGCATTAGTGTGGAGATCCAGTACATCATGAGAGAGGCAGAGAGCAAGAAAATGCATTAGTGTGGAGATCCAGTACATCATGAGAGAGGCAGAGAGCAAGAAAAATGTGTTAGAGTCACTGAAACCCAGAAATGGTGAGGAAGGACAAATAGATGTGTCCCCCCTGGTTGTGACAATAATGATGTGATGTGGAACTGGATTCACAGATGATGATGACAGTCAAAAGCACCTACGTTACAACCACTGGAAATGTCACAAAACATCCAGGAAAACTTCAGCTGAAAATTCTCTTTAAACAACCGCTTAAACAATCATAGCTGGAGCCTTAAAAAGACTACAGAGGCTCTGACTTATTACCTAATGTGAGCTAAAGATATGATTCTGGTCAACACTACAAAAAAATAATTACTACTCAGTGCCTTTCTACTACTGTCCTTCATGCTGTGCTACCTGCCGTAACTTTACACTACTTGAGGAAGAAATGCGAAAACAGCAGTTTATGATCAAGCTGAAGTATGGAACAAAATGTGAGACTGACAGTTTGTTTTTGTTAGCAATGTCTTTATCATGAACTGTCTGAATGTACTAAAAGGTGAGGCAATACTTAAACTTTTTATTGTTTAATTATTTTTCCCAGTGTTCTGTATCTGTTTCAAGACATTATTGTATTCCTCAGTTTAATTGAGGTTTCTGTATGTAGGAATCAGAAATTCCTTCTCATTAGTGACATCTGTGGACGTTTAATGAGGTTCAGTCAACATCCTGGCTGCAGGCTACTAGGCCATCTTCAAGGTCAGACAAGGACAAATAATTTATATAAATGAAATAGTCTTACAACACATCACTATATGATTTGGATAATTAAACCTGGTTAAACAATGTGAAACCTGAGGGTTGCTATTCTTCCAAGTCTAACAGCTGCAACAAAGCACTGTTGAATCTGACAGGAGTGTGTTTGGTTATTAGTAATAATTCATAATTATCAGAGATAAGTATAAAAATGAAAATCAAGAAATTATTCATATTAATTAATAATACTTGGCACCAACTGTTAGAGAGCCTCATACGAGGACACCAACTTTTGGATCTGCGAGGAGCACGGCTGGTTATTACAAATAATTAATAATAAGCAGAGATAATTGTTCATTATAAAAATTCATAAAATTATTAATATGAATTAATAATTACAGGGCACCATCTGGGACCGATAACCAAACAATAAGGTAGTCTCATAAAAGAGTTCACCTAGAATGTTAATATTTGAGGGATATCAACATTCACAGGTGAAAAAAGAAGGTTTGAATTCGAGCTCTGACTCTCTCAATCAGCTATTTCTCACAATATATAAACACAATAAGGACAAAAGGCTTGTCTTTAAAGATATAAAATTGTTTATTAAACAATAGCAGAGTTGACAAAGTTAGCAGATGACTTGATCAATAAATCACTATCTTAAAATCTAATTCTACATAAGCAAACATACATCTATGTACAGAGAAAACGGGAGCGGGAGCATGTATATTTGTGTGTGTGTGTGGCAAGATGGTGACGTGATGATGTGGTGTGTGAGTTCAGATGGCGGACATGACTATGGGAGGAAGTCACATCATGCGAGAACCAAATGGTGGAAGTGACCACAGTGTTTTGGTTAGAACAATAGCAAGATGGCACCGCCTACAAGTTGGCGTCTCTAAACTCACCCACTTCTGTGTAAAAGACACTTATCTGATGGTAGATAATGAGGGGCAGAGCAGCGCTGTGTCCCACGCTATCTGATAGTCAGATGTGTAAGAAGATGTGTGTGCGTATATATGTGTACACGAGAAGGAAGAAAAGCAACCGTTGGGGGGGGAGAAGCGGTTTCTTTTTCCACAGAGAGCATGTGTACAGACGGCAGTCTGTAATGCACGTTGTTTGATTTCTGATTGACAAAGCAACTAACTTTCTCACTCACATGATGAACACAACTAAACAGGCAGCAAACTTCAAATACTCCTCAGAGTAAAGCAGCTCAAAGGGACTCAGTGGTCCGTCAATTCAAAACAACAAACATGAGCAATAAAGCTTAAAAAGCTAAAACCAACAACACACAATCTAACACTGTCTCTGCTGAGACTTAAACCTCTTACTTGGTTGCTTCAGAAAGCAAGCAGGGTGTGTGTTTCAGTCCGTCTTTGGTCCAGCTCGGTTCCTCATGCTGACAGGGCCGTCCTCGCGCTCTGTCGGCGGGTTTCATGACAAGCTGATCCTCGGTGGCATGGCAGAGAAAACAGCAGAGTCGACTTTGTTGAAGAAGAGCGGGGCAGAGAAATTATCTGTGCCTTTGTGAAGAAATCCTTTTCTTCCTTCTGCAGGCAGTGAGAGCGCTGGGATCTGCTCTCGGATCTGGTGATGTGTATGGCGTTATCATTTATTTTCAATTTTGTGCCCACACTGCCAACTAATTTCCTTCTGGAATAATATCGGTTATCAAATACTTCAGATAGATGTAAAATATCAAAGGTATCATGTCTATCTGTTACTATGAATTAGAAAGTCTTTAATAAAGGCACAACTGCAACTCTCATTTTCACATGAACAGTAATATTGTAAACTAATAGTCTTCCTGTGCCATTTTATTTTTGGTACCAGAACAATTAAGTTTCATCACTCACCCACTCAGTGGGGTGGTTGAGATCAAACACATGCTTTTTATGATAAACATGGTGCCGCTGCTGCAACAACACCTTCACTCTTGCATGAAGAAACACAAGTTACTCTTATCAAGGATTGAACACACGCACACATATTGTCTCATGGTTAAAGTTAGATGATGTTTATTTGATTATTAATATAAAATGTACACACAGTTCAAGAACACATACATGAGTTGGTTAAAAAAAATGGATAAAGGATAAAACACAAAAGTTCAACACAATCTTGATCCTAAAAGCCCACAAGTAACTTCTACAGCATTGATCAAACCAACCTTTTACATTCACTGGTTAAGACACAAAAAATCATTATATTCATACAGTATGTACTAAATATAAACTTAGATACACAGTTTATTTGCAAAAAACAAAGTAACATTGTGCAGATATTCTGATTCAGACCACACAAAAAATAGAGTATTCTAAAAATACCAAAGCAGAGCAAGAGATTTAAGAAGTTATAAAACACTTTCTTTCAAATTTAAAAACTAAATCCATGTTACACCTTCAAAGAGACACTACAACATAATGTCTTATGCACAAAGTACAAATGAAACATGTCCAGTTCTACTACTTTACGCTGTAGTACACACATTCACTCCAGGTTTGGTTCTGTCTTCTTCGTCTGTTGGTCAGATTCACACTTAAAGCAGCGTAATACAGGTTTTCTGCAGCTTTGTAACCCTGGTAACAAAGTATTAATTATTATGATATTATTCTAAAACAATGTCCTAAAAAGAAATGTATTGTTGTACTGAATGGTAAAAAATGGATATTAGCTGCAATTCAAGAATTAATTTAAAGTTATTCACCTTTGCATTGACTGTAGAGGGAGCTGAAATTCTTGCCTGAGACTCTGGTTGTGAAACACAGAAAAGGTTTTTTATTCAAAAGTCATGTTCAGTGAATACAAGCTGTCAGATATAAACAGTTACCTGCAGATTGGCAGCTATTGCTCTTGTTCATCTTGTAGAAAGCCAATAAAACACTGAGGATGGTGGTGAATGCCAAAGCTCCACTCAAGAAATACACCAAGACAAGAGAGTCCACCTCATCTGCAGAGTCAGACACCAGAAACAGAGCTTTCAGCATGTTTTCAGTTTTTATCCTTAGCTTAATGAGGGACTAAGACTGTATCAAATGGGACAACGTCTCCTAAAAAGTTACTTACACTCAAAGTCCAGCTTGGTCCCATCTCCAAACAGTATCTGTCCACATGAGGCGACAGCACAGTAGTAGGTCCCAGTATGAGAAAAATCCAAACTCTTCATTAGCAAGTTGTAGACACAGGTGTGTGTTTGTGTGTCGTTGTTCCTCTCACACTGATCATTCCTGCCTCCATGTGTGTAAATGACTCCTGGATGAGATTCTTGAGAGTTTTTGAACCAGTAAACACTGTGTTTTCCATCATCACAGGTCCCAGTGTGTACTGTACAGTTCAGAGTCACAGAGCCTCCTGGCTGGATGCTCTCAGATGCTGACTGTTGGACCAGAGCTTGGATGTTCAAACCTGAACCCTTTACATTGAGAGTAGTGCCCTCCAAAAATTCTAACTTGTTTAAATAGCAACTAACGCAGTAGTAAGTAGCTGAGTCTGAAATGTGCAAATCTTTGATCTTCAAGTGATTTTTATTGTTCTCAGTTTCCAGCGTGAAGCGTGAATTGTTCTTGAATTCATCATGAAACGTGCTGTTTACCTTATATTTATAGAAGGTAGAGATGAGCCTTGGTTTCTGTCCCAGAGTTTGTTTATACCAGTAAAGCTTTGCAAAAACATCACCTTCATAGTGACATTGCAAAGTCTTCTCATCACCAACATTAGCTGATATAAAACCACTGTCTTGACGAACAGATGAGGAGAATTTCAGATGAGTCATCTGAGCTGAAGTGAAATAAGAGACAAAGTAAATGTATAGTTAATTGAATGTGATAGAATTCAACATAATCAGTTAATATTTGAAAACTAACAACTCTAACAGATAAAAGTTGGAATCACAAACACGTAACTCACCCATTTTCCCCAAGAACAGAAATGTGAGATAGAAAGCAAACACTGGAGATGTCATCGTGTTCAACTTGCCGTGTGAAATGAAAAGATCATTTACTTTTCTCCACTCCTCATAGACAAGACTGCGTTTGATTGGCCAATCTGAAGTGACACTGTATAGGAAACAGGATCACATGTTCACTGCCACCTATGATTGTAATGGTGAGAGATATACGAGGAAGATAAAGGCTCCTCATCTTTGCATTAGATTTGAAATCACTGACAAATAAACAGCCACTATATCCAATGTAAACACAGCAGTAATAAGACACAGTGGAGTCCATTTATGCTCAATATTTGATAATAAACAGGTAACAAAAATCATTTTGTGCAATTCATCCATACTTGATACAAGCTGTAATCTGGAGAAACAACACTGCACTCTGGATTCACAGACAATGATAACGGTCAAAAGCACCTACGTTACAACCACTGGAAATGTCACAAAACATCCAGGAAAACTTCAGCAACCCTTTTTTAAGCAACCGCTCAAACAATCATAGCTGGAGCCTTAAAAACACTACAGAGGCTCTGACTTATTACCTAATGTGAGCTAAAGATATGATTCTGGTCAACACTACAAAAAATAAAGTATTTGCAAAAAGATTACGTTGCTAAACTAATGTTTTAACATATTCTAATGCTGTTCAATGCAATGCAAAAAATGTTGAACCTTGCTCCTGACTCCTCAGCCTCTGCCCTCTCTCTTACTGTATTTATTAGCATGAGTTACAGATGACTTGAAATGAAGAAGATCCTTCTTTACTAATCCAGACATTCTGTAGAGGTGCCAGGCAACCCTTCAGCATCCTCAGGATCCTCAACCCCCTCAGCATCCTCAGCCCCCTCAAAACTGCAAGTTTACGTTCTAATAACACAAATCAATTGATTTATAGCCAAAAAAGTTACTGCAGATTAAGTATTTTCAAGAACAACAAAGTCGCAGTAATAGTATGAATTGTAGTTGAAATATAGCCAGCGATGCATGCTGTCCAATTTAGTGGACAGATTATTAATCGTCATTTTCTCCCAGCATAAAATCAGTAGTTGGAAATTATAACTATTGTATTACTCCTTAGTTGTTACTTGACATTACAAAATTTTATTTACCTGCAAGGGTCTCCTACCATAGAATTATTGGCAAGATATTCCTGAACTGCTGAGCGTTTTTGGCCATCTGTGCAACTGTACCATAAAAAACCCATGCATATATAAGAAAATAGCTCTTGAATATTCATCCACACGCATCAATTTGTTTATATGTATGAGTCTGACTTTCACTGCGGTTAGACTGTAAAGAAACTAAAACAACTAAATGCAATGACAGATTATCTGGTGGACTATTATGAGGACAACTGTGAGTCATTTCACTCTGACTGGCCAACTGTATTTATTTGAGCCAGAGTACACAGGTGGTAAATGAGTGCACTTATAAAACGCTTTTCAAGTCTACTGAACACTTTTATATCTAAAGCTCTCTACAATGCTTCTAATGCTAACCCATTCATACACACACACTCACACAATGATGGCAACTATTGGGAGTAATTTGGGGTTCAGTATCTTGCCCAAGAACACTTTGACATGCGGACTGGAGAAGCTGGGCATTGACCAACCAACCGTCTAATTAGTGGATGACTCACTTCACCTCCTGATTCACAGCTGCCCCAGAGAGGAGTTACAAGAACTGAAAGAGGAAATACGAAGAATGGAGGCAGAAAGGCAACAGGGCCGCCAGGAAAGACAACGTACAGTAAAGGTTACCTCAGAGAAACTGCTGCTGTTCCTGAAGTCACTGTTCTCCTGAAGAATGGAGAGGAAAACTTTTTCTGCAGAGTGGGACATGTTGCTGATATTTTATTACTTCAGTTAATTTTTTTTATTTACTTAGAGAAATAATTTGGAGAAAATAAAGACATTTCAATCAAAATGCAAAACATCAGGTGAATAAACTGTGTCTGACTCTCCATGAGCAGACAACACATCAGCATGTACAGGATGTGTCGAAGGCAGCAAGTCTGTACAGTATCAGTGGTATCAGCAGTCAAGTTGAGTGGAGTCAAGTGTACAGGTTTTTAGTACTGATAACACAACTAGTAAGTAAGAGGGGGAAACCTGCACTGCCTAACAACTGAACTATTTTACACAGCTCTCAAGTGAGTTTTAGTACTATTTAATGTTGCAGTGTTTCCACTTTGATCGCTGGCAGTGAGGGCTTTTGTTAGTGTTTACATGGCTACTAGTACTTCCTGGATACAGTAAGTACCAGTAGGTCTGGTAAATATTGAACCTGGAAAAAAATCAGCACTTAGGATTCATTTGTGTTCATTTTTGGCCAGCACTGTAGAGACCATAGACTGTATAAAAATGTGGACGTAGTTACTGTGACGTCACCCACTGATTTCTGAAGAGTGGTTTTGAAGCTCAAAGTGGCCCTTGGTTGCATATTGTGGCGCCGACTGTTTTGCTCTCCGGTGGGCGGGGTTTTCAGAGTATGATGCGGTGCACTCTGTCTCTGTTCTCTATGCAGTTAACCATTATGGTTACTACAGGTGGATAGTTTCTTTTTTTTTTTTTTACTTTCGTTCAGACTGAGAAACACACTTTTGAAGTGATTCATGTTTATTTGGAAAGCTGAAGGAGTCTCAGCAGTTTGTTCAAATGACAGATGTCTTTGTGAATTCCCTGAATCTCTATAAAGGGCTGGAGAGAGCAAAATTAGCATGACACATAGAGCCACAATAACCACATTTAAAGAGAATACATCAAGTTGAAATAAACCGGAATTTTCTTTTAAGTGGATTTGGCTCAAGAGATATCTTTGTGAGAGTGGAAACACCCTTACATAAAAAACACTTATTATTTTTCTTTTTCTACATATGTTCATTGTCAAAAAAGTGCCAAAATGTACAACCACTGTACTTCATGAAAGCTTTTCCCCTCTTAAACATGCTCTACATGGGCTGCATAGTGAAAGCAGCACAAAGCAGCAGCTGCAGTCCTCCATCAGTATGTAACTGTATGTGTTCAGTCACATTGCTGCTGTGTACTCAGATGCAGCTCAGTATACAGTTGATGCAGTAATGTGTGGTGGGTTGGAGTTACACTCATAAAGCACCAGTATATACCCCGATATATGTTGTGTTGTGTGAGTCTTCGTGTCCATGAATCTCTATACTGACGCTGGCGAGTGAAAAGTTAGCATGACTCATTGAGTCACAATGACCACATTTATGGAAAATTCATCAGGGAAATATACCATAAAGTTTCTTTTCACTGGTCAGTCAGTCTCATATTTTTATCCAAATCTGCACAAACCTGGCATAAAGTCTGTATACAAGCTTGTTTTGTAAAAACAATCAAACACTTAAGTATTTCTCTGTATTTTCAGCAGTAAATGTTGAAACAGTGGCTGCATGTTGGATGTGCAGTAGAACACAGTACACAGTGGGAAGACACAATGATAACCTGGTCGTGTAATAGTGACTGAATTAATAACAGATCTACTAGATCCTGTTTTCAAATGAAGTCACTGAGTGAAAGTGGGATCATCCTCCAGCCTGTTACATTGTTATATTTCCAGACTTCATATATTGTACCTGACTTGGACATATGTGGATTCAAGTACTGAAGGTCAGTATGAAAACATTCCTGTGCCATTTTACTTTTGTGCCAGAACACGAGAGTCACCCACTAACTAGAGTGAGTGATGTCAGTTACATGATTTCTCTGATTCACATGATGCCACCAGCCACACTTGTATGTTGAAGCTGCAGTTAATGCTACCAGGGACTGAACTCACACCCACACATATTATCTCAAGGTCAAAGTGATCCATAATCAATTTATATTATTTATGTGATCACTAATGATATAAAATGTATGTATAAAAACAAAGGCCATGAGTCATCAATTACTCTGTGCTTATATAATACATTTACTAGTTTCATCAAAATGGAATTTATTCAAATGTATTAAAAACTGTCTCAGTATTTCAAATACAGATTTTCATCTTACAATAGGAAATCCTGCTTAAAACCACAAAGACAAAAGCAACACCTTAGAGACGTTTGCTAAATGTGCACATTAACTAACCTCATCTAAGATTAAAGAAGCTATAAAAAATATTTATCTCAAGATCAACTTCTACATGATAATATGAAAATGAAATAAAAATAAAAAATATTACTTTAAAACTGGAAATGTAACATGTAATTCTACTGCTTTACACTGGAGTACACACATTCATTCTTGGTGTTGTTCCTCGCTCTTCTTGGTCTGTTGGGCAGGTTCACACTTAAAGCAGCATAATGCAGGTTGTCTGTGTGTTGGTAACCCTGGTAACAAAATATGTACAAGTGGATAACAATATGGATGCTGCCGAACATTAAAACAATGTCTAAAAAACTCCCCGACAATAAATAGTTGTGTTAAAAATGTGTTTAAATATTGATTCAACTATTAAAATAAGTTTTACCTCGCCATTTGTTGTGGAGGAAGCTGAAAATGTTGCTTGAGACTCTGGTTGTGAAAACAGAAAAAGTAATTTTATTCAAAGTCATGTTCAGTGAATACAAGCTGTCAGATATAAACAGTTACCTGCAGATTGTAAGCTGCTTCTCTTTATCTTGTACACTGAGAAAGCCAGTAAAACACTGAGGATGGTGGTGAACGCCAAAGCTCCACTCAAGAAATACACCAAGACAGGAGAGTCTACCTCATTTGCAGAGAGACATAAAGAGATATTACACAGCTCTCAGATTTATCTCTATTTTGATGTTTAGTTCGATTAGGGAGTAATCATGTATTGATCAGATGAAACAATGTCTGCTAGAAAGTTACTTACAGCCAACGTCCAGCTTGGTCCCGTTTCCAAACAGTATCTGTCCACATGCGGCAACAGCACAGTAGTAGGTCCCAGCATGAGAAAGATTCAGACTCTTCATTGGCAAGTTGTAGACACAAGTCTGTGTTTGTGTGTTGTTGTTCCTCTCACACTGATCATTCCTGCCTCCATGTGTGTAAATGATTCCTTGATGAGATTCTTGAGAGTTTTTGAACCAGTAAACACTGTGATTTCCATCATCACAGGTCCCAGTGTGTACTGTACAGTTCAGAGTCACAGAGTCTCCTGGCTGGATGCTCTCAGATGCCGATTGATGGACCGAAGCTTGGATGTTCAAACCTGAACCCTTTACATTGAGAGTAATTCCCTCCGCAAATTCAAATTTGTATGATATACTACTTGCACAGTAGTAAGTAGCGGAGTCTGAAAGATGTAAATCTGAGATCATCAAGTGATTTTTACCGTTTCCAGTATCCAGTGTGAAGCGAGGATTGTTCTTGAATTCATCATAAAAAGTGCCATTTATGTCGTGCACATAGAAGGTAGAAATGAGCCTTGGTTTCTGTCCCAGAGTTTGTTTATACCAGTACAGCCATGATGAAACATCAACTTCATGGAAACATTGTAAAGACAGCTTTTCCCCAACATTAACTGATAGAAAACCACTCTCTTGGTTCACAGATGAGGACAATTTCAGATTGGACACCTGAGCTGTAGTAAGATGAGAGAGAGATTTTGGTGATAGAAATCAGCACATTGAAAAATTAAACATTTGCATGAGGAGTGAGCTCACACTGACAGATAAAAACTGGGTACACAAAAACACTACTCACCCATTTTTCCCAAGAACAGGCATGTCAGATAGAAAACAAAGTTTGGAGATGTCATCGTGTTCAAATGTCTGTGCTGAATGACAGTATGTCGACAGTTACTCCACTCTTTACAGACAGGACTACGTTTGATTGGCTAACTTGAAGTGACACTGTGTGCCCTAATAAGGAAACATGATCACGTGTTTGCTTTTAGAAGAGGTTCACATGGTGAGAGGTACATGAAGAACATAAAGGCTCTCCATCCTGGCGTCATATTTAATATTAGGGAAACATAAACTAACTGTGCAGTATAAACACTAGTGAGGACATACTGTGGAGACCAGTTGTGGTTGAGATTTGGCAATGGAGTGACTGTCATGTTCAGCAGATAACATGCAGGCATGATAATATTTCCAAATACCCCTGAAATAGACAAGTAATACAACATGGCAAAGATCATTTGTCAGATGTACACATCATTTATTGGAAAAAAACCCCAAAAATTTTATGTAATCATTTCTATCTAAGCTGGAGGAGACAAACCCCTCAAGCTGTAGTCTTAAAATAACTTTTTGATGCTTTGAGCACTACAAATAAGAACTATAAAGAAGAATATGGTTTTGTAGATTTTTTTAACTCTGTTTTGTAGAGCTTAGAGTTAGATCAAAGTAGTAACCTCTGGGGCTGAAAATTGAAGCCAACGCAGAAGTGTCAAAATCTGCAGTTCCTTGAATGGCCACTTGAGGCTGGCTCCAAAAGCGAGTCAATCCCCATAGACCCCCATGTTAAAATACACAACTTCACAGCAGAAATAAACATGTTTACAGCCTGGTACAAAACACGGTTTTGCTTATAACTAATTTCCTTGTTCATGACAATTGTACAGGGGAGAAATTTTTATGTAGCTCACTTGTTTAGATTTTTATTAGGGCTTAAAGTTATGCATAATTAAGGGTGTGACTGCATTGAGTGACAAGTGGGTGCTGTTACAGGCAAGTCGCTCCCACGGCAACAACGGCATAGCTGTAACCGTCACTATTTCAGTGTGTTTTCAGTTCATCGTAGTTGATTGTATCTTTTTTGTTGTCTTAAAAAGTCTTGTTCAGCATTTGGTTTTACTAAAAGACCCTCTAAGGAGTCGCATGTTCACTTTTTTTTCTGGTACATTTTGTTTTAATGGTTTTTCACCAGCGAGAATTTCCATTAGCATTATCAAAGTTAACCACAGACTGCAAATACACCTTGCTAACCAAGCTGGCAGCTGGCACTTAGCAGTTAGCAGCTAGCAGCTGGCAGCTAGCATTAGGGTCAGGTCCATCCTCTCGTCCAAATATGGTCACTTCTGGCTTCAAAAATCTAAGATGGCGGTGGTCAAAATGCAAACTCATTGCTTAAAAACGAGAGTCCACAGACCAATGGGTGACATCACAGTGGCTATGTCCATTATTTTTTACAGTCTAGGGTTAGATAACTTTGTAATGAAAATGCCCTGCGCAACTTGTTTATTTTTTGGCTTTTGTTTTTGTTGTTGAAAATAGTACTCTAAATTATATTTCAACTAAGTAGTGTTGTAAGTAGGGCTGAGCAATGTAGACAAAATCAAATATCACAATATTTTTGACCAAATACCTCGATATCAATACTGCGACAATATTGTAGGGATGACTATTGGTGCTTTCACAAGGTATTTACACAATGAGATTTTTGATAAATAATCATCAGTAACGTGGATATGATGACTAAGTGGGTGAAGACAAATAACAGAACAGTTAGAAAAGTCTGGTAAGTTCAGAAAATTACATCACTTTACTGTAATGCAGCCTTTAAAACCAGGAATAGACAACATTTGCCATATCAGGATATGATGATATCCAAAATCAAAGACAATATCTAGTCTCATATCATGATATCAATATAATATCGATACATCGATCGCCCATCTCTAGTTGTATTTGCATGAGTAGTATTATTAGTATCAGTATTTGCAATATTAACATTAGCATAGTATTAGCCTTTGCTGTGTGAACAAATGTGACATGATAAGAACTCCACTTTTTCAGGATGTCTTAGTGGTCTTTGGCTTAAGTAATATTTATGTGGGAGTGCAACCATGTCTACATCCTGCAGCCCTAACCCTAAAACCACAGTAGCTGCTGCACTAACAGTTACAAAGCAAACGCATGGGAGTCAAGTAAAAAATTAAAAGGTCTCGATGTAATTACTAACTCATTCACTGTGTTCATAGTAGAAAATGCAACAATTTGCTCTGCATTAATTTGTTATATGTCATGATAGCATTAGCAAAGCATGTTTACTTCACCCACTTCATCAACAATCCACCCCACTTCGACCTGATCAGTTGTCACTTGTGCACACAATCAAGACTGTCAAGGCCAACACCCTGTTAGTCCTCTCCCAGTGGAAAGAGACTTCTGATTTGAGGAAGTGGGCAGAACTCAAAAACCTTCTAAAACAGTAGTTTTTACTGTGGTTTTTACCTCATGACTGTTCATAGCAGAATATTAGCTTAAAAGATGAGTTCACAGTTTTTCAAGTCTGTCTGAAAGCAACAGTCAGGTGCCCAAATGAACAGTGAAAAAGGTTTTTGTTGCCATAATCATTCCTCCTGTTCATACTGGCCATTAGAAGATTGCTTTATAATGCATTTACAATGTTAATGATGGGGGCCAAAATCCACAGTCCTCTTCTGTGCCAACATGTATTTAAAAGTTTATCTGAAGCTAATGTGAAGCTTTCAGCTGCCCAAATGAGTCAAATCGCGTAGTTACCTTTCAACGTTACAGTCTTTTTTGTGCCAGAGTCACTCTTTGTGTTTCTATACTTCCACCACGGCTCAACAGAGAAACACTGTCTGAGGAAACACAAAGAGGAAATTTGATGCTAAAAAGACTGTCAATGTGGCAGATATCCACTTGATATGACTAACTCAGACTGCTGAAGCCTCATATAAGCCTCAGATCAACTTTGAAATGTATTTTTGCACAAAATAATTGTGTGGACACATTGTGGATTTTGGCCCCCATCACTTACATTGAAAGCACATTTGAAGGGGATCTTTTAACAGTCAGTATGGACAGGAGGAATGATTACAGCGACAAAAACCTCTTCCACTATTCATATGGACACCTTACTGTTGTTTTAAGGCAGAATTGAAAAAGTGTGAACCTATTTTTTAAGCTACAGCGGGAGATTCAGATCAGACAAAGCATCCTTGGTTTCACTCTTTTCTTTTCCAACTGTCAGAGTTTTGGTTCAAACAGTTCTATCAGCCATTATAAGAGACAACACTGCAGTGTGCAGCGAGCTCCCAGTATGAACACTGGTCTGAGGTCAGTACATTAGAGAACCGTGCTGACACAGAACTGACAGAGAGTGGTCTGTTGTGTTAAGGCTAAGATGTTTCATACTACAGTACACAGTACATCATGCTCTAAAACTACTACTGTTCCTAATATTGGAGCTAACCGTGTTAACCTGTAAATTATGCACACAAAAAAAACACACACACGCACACACACACCTACATTGTCTTTCTGTCAAAGTAAGGTTTATTTTCATCTTTAATCACACCAAATGGACAAACATTATTTGGCTAAGCACTGGGGATAAAAGACAAAATGTCCAAGACATATTTTCATTGTGATCCTCCAACAAGAGAGAAACAAAGAGAGAGTAGAGGGTTCCCAGTGTGTAGAGAGATTAATTTGGCTGCATTACACCTCGAAAGAGACACTAATAAAATCCAATTTTACTCACAAAGTACAAATGAAACATGTACAGTTCTACTGCTTTACGCTGGAGTACACACATTCATTCTTGGTGTTGCTCTTCTGTCTTCTTGATCTGTTTGCCACATTTACACTTAAAGCAGCATAATGGAGGTTGTCTGCGTCTTGGTAACCCTGGTAATAACATACATATATATCACAATGTGGTTCCTTCACAAGACAATTCATTGTTTGTGTTATTAAAAGTAGAGAAATTACACTTTTCTGCTTTTTTGAACTTTTGTCTACTGCCTTCATTTAAAATTTGTTTACTGTCACATAACTATCACTATTTATCAGATGTGATAACCTGTGCAAAATAAGCTACTTACACTCAAAGTCCAACGTGGTCCCGTTTCCAAACAGTATCTGTCCACATGAGGCGACAGCGCAGTAGTAGGTCCCAGCATGAGAAAGATCCAGACTCTTCATTGGCAAGTTGTAGACACAGGTGTGTGTTTGTGTGTTGTTGTTCCTCTCACACTGATCATTCCTGCCTCCATGTGTGTAAATGACTCCTGGATGAGATTCTTCAGAGTTTTTGAACCAGTAAACACTGTGTTCTCCATCATCACAGGTCCCAGTGTGTACTGTACAGTTCAGAGTCACAGAGCCTCCTGGCTGGATGCTCTCAGATGCCGACTGATGGACTGAAGCTTGGATGTTCAAACCTGAATCCTTTACATTGACAATAGTTCCCTCTGCAAATTCTAACATAAATGAATAACCACTTGCGCAGTAATAAGTAGCTGAGTCTGAGAGGTGTAAATTGGAAATCTTTAAGTGATTTTTACCAACGTTAGTTTCCAACGTGAAGCGTGGATTGTCCTTGAATTCATCATGAAAAGTGCCATGTTTATCGAACTTATAGGTCATAGAGATGAGCTTTGGCTTCTGTCCCACTGTTTGCTTATACCAATAATACTTTGCAGCATCACTTTCATAGAAACATTGCAAAGTCAGGTTGTCACCAACAGTAGCTGACATAAAACCACCCGCTTGATGCACAGTTGTGGACTGCATCATATTAGTCGTCTGAGCTGAAGTGAAATTGGAGACAAAGTGAATACACAATTAATTTTATGTGACAGAAATGATATCATTGTCAGAAAAAATACAAGTAATTACATTAGGACTGAAACTTAATCAAACAACAAAGAGAATGAAAAACATTAAAACAAAACTGCTTTTATAAAAACAACTCACCCATTTTTCCCAAGAACAAACATGTTAGGCAGAAAGCAAACGCTGGAGATGTCACCATGCTGAAATTGCTGTGTTGAATGAAAAGCACTTTGATACATTTTCCACTCCTCAGAGACAAGATTGTGTTTGATTGGCCAACCAGGCAATATTGATCACATGTTCACTGCCACGTATAGTGTCAGTGTTTTTTTGTTCCTTAAGAAGAATCACATGGTGAGAAGTAACTGAAGCAAAGACACTCCTCACAGTGTTTTTACCTCTGCTTTTGGCAATGGATTGATCATGTCACTGTATTATCTGGGGTATATAACTATGCTAGTTTTATAGTTAACATTTAATAAAGAACATAAATATTCCTTATTCCTATGATTTTGAGCAGTTTATAATGAGACTTTTATGACTCTTCCCAAGATACAAACTTTTTTCTTTTTTTAAATCTGCTTCCTCTGGATGTTTTTTTTTCTGTCTGGCTTCAAATTCTGGCAAAGACCAGCTTTCTTGTTCTTCAATGAACAAGCTTCATATTCTTGTTATTGTATTGTATAGGACCAGTTAACACTATGGCATTGAAAAATGTGTTCAAACTTACCCTTAATAGTATTAATATGGTTTATAAATACATTTTCTTGGTTTTATTAAAAACATTTTGAGATAATGTGAATACTGTTTATATTTCTGACACCACCTTAATACATTGGAGATGGTGAGAGACATTCAGTTTATGATGCTGAAGGCATTCAAAAACTACATTTGAAATCTTAACTGTAGTGTCTTTTCCAGTCACAATGTGCTGCTTATTCATAACAAACCATAGAGCTCAGTGGCAGCAGTTTTCACTGGGATTCAGTTTTCATTTTTTCTTCCTTTGGTGGAAAACAGTAAAAACTGTCAGCTGGATTTATAGTAACTCTCATATCTTGCTTGATTATATTTTTTAAATGTCTACTGTTTTTTGATTGTCACAACACTTTGCATTCTGACATGTCAAAATGACTAATGCAATCAGTGTATCATATTCCTTGTTTTCGTTGTCGTCATAACTAGATTTATATTAAACTGTTTCAATATTAAATGTGATATCCACTGTCTTTGGATGTTTAAGTGGTCTTTATCTTAAGAAGCATCTATGTGAGAGTGCAAACACCTCTACATCCTGCTGAAAACCACAAAGGCAGAACAATGAACGATATACGAAGCAAAATGCATGAAGGTCAAGGTTAACAGGTCTCGGTGTAATGACTGCCTCATTCCTGTGTTCACAGCAGAAACAAAACTGAGCATAGGAATAGAATATTTTATAAAAGCATTTCTCTGCCTTGTTCTTTAACTTTGTTATTGCAATAACATGCTCCACTTAGACCCGATCAATTAGCCATTTTCACAGAATTTCCTCCTGTGTTTTCTCGGTCAATGTGATGATTACAGAACAATTCAGACTTTTCTTGTTTGCTGCATTATTCATATTTATCTAGATAATAAGACTGGTGTCAGTTTATCTCTGTATGTTGAGTCCAACAATATTATAGGCTGTCTTAGTGCAAAGGCTGGAAGCAGGGGGAAACAGCAAGCCTGCATAAATAGTGCAAAGCCTTCCAACAATCCCTAAACTATCTTACTATCATATTAGCTAGCAGGCTAGTCACTCATATTACCAAGAATCATCTGGGTCACATTCAAAGGCTGCATTTCAATCCACCTGTTTTCAATTTGCGCATTTAAAAAACCTGGAAATGCGGAACATTTTTTCAAAAAATCACAAAATATCACAAAAAAGTTTGTGCGCTTGGCTGAGGTGGAAGACTTGGTGTATCAGTAGAGGCTAAATGTGACCAAAGTGCAGTTCAAACAGACTAAGCAATTAAATCATTATGTACAGGAAAAATGTGACTTAAATCAGTGGAAGTTTGTGGTGCGCATGCTCTATGGTTATGGAAAACATCAGAGCAAATTTATAAACAGGTGTTGTTTGGATAAACTGACCACATATTGGGAATCTAAATGGTTACTTTATCACCTGAAAAAATATTAACAATTAATAAAATGGAATATCAACAGTCCTACACTGAAAATTACCACAGTTTTTAGCCTGTCGCATCAGATTTGCTGGGGAAATTATGCCATGTTGGGCATCCCGACCCATCCCAACAGGTGTTCGGCCCTCAGACTAGTGCATAGCTCTGGGTGGGCCTGAGTGGGCCAATCAGAAGGCTTCCTTTTTTGCTGGATCATCCAATGAATAGCAGTCAATGAGTACTGTTTCAAATCTGACTACGCAACCAATGAAAATAAGGCAGTTGTTGTCTCTTACTTCTTGTTTACCATATGATGATGTTGATAGGTCAGATTTTTTGAGTGGCACTGCATTTTGCAAATAACTAACCCTAACCTTTGAAAGCAGCCCCTCCTCTTTCACTGCGCTGCTGCACAGAGGACCAGAAGCCTACTGTCCATTAACTAGCTGTTTTTACTGTAGGTTAAGATGAAAACCATGGAGAAACAAAGCCTTGAGATGTCAGGAGCAGGAAGAAGAGAATTCAGCTCCAGCTCAGCCATCATTGTCAACCTAGATGCCTCCTCCTGCAACAGTTTCTCCTCAACAAGTTTCAAGTAGTAACAACACGTACGTGGCTGCTAAGTCAGCAGCTACAAGCTGTAATGTTACTGTTGAAAGACTCATTTCAGCTGTCAGTCAGACAAAAACTGCCATCAGGGATGACATACAGACTGAACTCTTTGCCCCTGCTCTCCTTTGAAACAGAACCAACTGAAGCGTTGGACTATAATGAAATAATGTCAGTGTTCAGCACCAAGCCCCATCATCTCCTGCTGTAACCATCAAACTAAGCTAATTTACAATTTCAGACTATAGTAGCCTGTTGCCTGTTTCAATATTATTGCTTATGGGGAATAATTTTTGCTGGGTTTACTACTGGATGCTGATGTTGCCGTGTCTGCCATCTGTGTGTGTGTGTGTGTCTGTGTGTCATCACTCTCTTAAGGGGGCTTAGCGCCCTCAGTTATATTTTTTGCCCCCTCTGTTTAAGCTTTATGTATCTATAGAAAAATAGCTAAAACAGCAAAATTATTGGCCAAAAAACGTGACTTCTGCTTAGCTGTTGTTTCAGAACCATGGACAGCGCTGTTTTGTGTCAGGCATGCAACATGATAAAAAAGTTGCTACATGGTTAAATCAGTAACTAATCTGGTGGCACTGCTACCAGTTTTGAATCCAGATGTCTCTACGGTACAGTGGTTGCCTGATTGTGATCTGATCTGATGGGGATTAGTGGGGTCTTGGTAACCACACCATGAGCATCATATTACCACATCGGTAATGTTGTAATCTTCCTGCCATTTTAGCTTTCTGACATGACAGTGCAATATTTATTGATGATATTTATAGTCTATATACTGTACACACAGTTTCTCAATGTCAAAGTGTAACATGATTATATTAAATTATTAGCTCATTAATGATACGAAAACACAAACACAGTACTGCATTTAGCACAAAATAGTGTAACAGTTTATTTATATTATGTTCCTCCATTTGTACAACATCCGTGAACCTCGCATCTTAAATATACTGGTTTCATTGTGAAAAATCATTTATGTATTAAGCAATCTAAAGATTATAAATGCACATGGTAGTTGCTTTGGAAGAAAACAAAGTAAGATTGTGGAGACATCCTGCTTGAAACCATACAAAGCAGAGTTTTCATCATACATATGACTGACTCTTAGCAAAGCATACAGAGATCTCATCTTCTGACTGCAGACCACAAGGGAAGCTATAAAAAGATTGTTAAATCACTGGGTTTGTAGCAACATGTACAAAAAACATGTAAAGAATAACAGATATTTCCTAGATGTAATATTCTATGTTATGTGCAGTCAATTTAATAAAATATTATGTGGTCTGTTTACATTGTCCATGGTGAAGGTTCTTCTTGGTAAAAGTAAGTGGTGCATCATGTTTTCAGATACAAAGTGATAGTAGAAATATGGCCTTAAACCTCTGACAACACTTAAAAAACATCAGACAGGAAGTAGTTTACTGCAACCCAAGTCTTTACACTAATTGCAAGTATTTGAAATTATGTGGACAAAACTTTTCCTCTTTTAAGAAAATCTACATTACTTCTTAAAGCAGATGTTAACAAAATGATATCTTACAGAAAAACAGAGTATTGAAACCTGTCCAGTTCTACTGCCTCACACTGGAGTACACACATTGACTCGAGGTGTCGTCCCTCTGCCTTCTCGGTCGGTTGACCTTGTGATCCCGTAAAGCAGCATAATGGAGGTTGTCTGCATCTTGATAAGCCTGGTAGCAAAAATATTAGAAAATGACAAAACAGTACATGAAACAAATGAGAAGTCCAAAATCACCTTTTGCTGTGCTATAAAATAAGTCTGGGTGGTAATTCAACCGTAGTGTTAATTTTGTTAAATATTTTTTTAATCTAGTCTTAGTCCTGTGTCAAATGTCCTTGTTAGTTTTCAACATATTTATTCAACCTCACCCTGTTTTTTTAGTAAAAGATAACCATTTAACTATTATAGTGTAGTTTTAGGCAATGAAAGCTGTCGACGTATTAGTCTTTTGTAGTCATCAGATTTTATTGAACATTTCAGTCAATCTAGTTGAGCCAAAAAATATCATTTTTGTCAAATTTATTTCACATAAGATTGTATCTTTTAATTTGCAGTTTCACATCAGCATCCCCCGGCATACACACACACACACACACACACTCCAGCATATAACCGACACTTGCGACACATACACACGCTCTCTCTCTCTCTCTCTCTCTCTCTCTCTCTCTCTCTCTCTCTCTCTCTCTCTCTCTCTCTCTCTCCCTCACACACATATTTGGATATTTCGATTGTAATTTAGAAAAAAAAGTCTATAATATTTTAATATTTTGTTTCCTTTTTTTGTCAACAAAAATGAAGAAAGATTTCGTAAAGTTTTTATTTTTAAACTACATTTTAGTCTTGTCTTTTTTCATTAACAATATTGCATGTTAATACTATTCAACAGTTCATTTAAATAGGTCATATTCACCTCTCCATTTGTTGGGGCGGAAGCTGAAATTCTTTCAGATTCTGTTGTGAAACAAAGAAAAAGCTTTTTATTTAAAGCCATAATCAGTGATAACAAGTTGCCAGATAGAAACCGTCCCAGTTACCTCCACATTGACATCCGTTTTTCTTCTTCATCATGCACACTGAGAAGGCCAGTAAAATAACCAGGATGGTGGTGAACGCCAAAGCTCCACTCAAGAAATACACAAGAGAATCAAGAGAGCCCACCTCATCTGCAGAAACACACATCAGGACACAGAACTCTCTAGTGTTGTGTTTGTATTAATTTAGATTTCAATTAGGGAGTAATCATAACTACTTCTCATATGAAACAACCTCTGCTAAAGTGTTACTCACCCTTTGGTTTGGTCCCGTTTCCAAACAGTATCTGTCCACATGAGGCGACAGCACAGTCGGTTACAGCATGAGAAAGATTCAGACTCATTGGCGAGTTGTAGACACAGGTGTCTGTTTGTGTGTAGTTCCTCTCACACTGATCATTCCTGCCTCCATGTGTGTATATGAGTCCTGGTTGAGATTCTTGAGAGTTTTTGAACCAGTAAACATTGTGTTCTCCATCATCACAGGTCCCAGTGTGTACTGTACAGTTCAGAGTCACAGAGCCTCCTGGCTGGATGCTCTCAGATGCCGACTGATAGACCAGAGCTTGTATGTTCAAACCTGAACCCTTTATATTGACAGTAATTCCCTCCGCAAATTCAAACTTGTATGAATAGCAACTTATGCAGTAGTAAGTAGCCGAGTCTGAAATACGTAAATCAGAAATTGTCAAGTGATTCTTACCGTTTTTAGTTTCCAATGTGAAGCGAGGATCATTCTTGAACTCGTTATGAAAAGTGCCTTTTGTATCATGTTTATAGAAGGTAGAGATGAGCCGTGGTTTCTGTCCCAGAGTTTGCTTATACCAGTAAAACATCGCTGCTACATCACCTTCATAGAAACATTGCAAAGTCACGTTGTCACCAACATTAGCTGATAAAAATCCACTCTCTTGGTGTACAGATAAGGACGATTTAGGATTAGTTGCCAGAGCTGAAGAGAAAAGAGACAAAGGAGATTTGCAATTAGTGCAATGATAGAAGTTTAATTTAATAACAAGATTGCAAGAAAATGTAGAAATTATATCAACAAAAATGTATATACATTTTAAGGATACAAAGGCAACAGCAAAACTTACCTGTTCTCCCCAAGAACAGACAAGTCAGAAATAAAGCAAACTTCAGAGATGTCATCGTGTTCAAAATATCTTGTTGAATGTAGAGAACCTCTAAATGTTCTCTACTCTTAGAGTGAAGACAATGTTTGATTGGCTAACAAGAAGTGAAACTGCATGTCCTATTTTGGAAACAATGAACACAGGTTCAGCGCCGCCTCCATTGTCAATTGGTTGGTTCCCAGACAAGACACATGGAGAGAGGTACCAGAACCACAATATAACTCTTAAGCCTGATGTTTAAAAATCACAAAAAAGGAATAACCTGCTGAAAAAAGTGCAGTTGAGTTATGCTCAAATAGAGTTCTCTAGTCCACAGATCGCTCACCTTCATTGGCCGGCATCAAGAGCAGTAAAAGTGTGAAGAGGTTTAAACTGGTATTTAGAGAGGACTTTGAGAGACAAATAAATACAAAAGACAAAGAGGCAGGATGTATAATCACACATTTCCCCTCAGGTAATTGTAGAATTGAGTGTAGGAAACTGAAATGAGGTGGATTAAGAGACTTGGTTGTTGAAATATTTGAAGAAGTACTGAATTGCTCTTTTGGTGCTGTATGAATGTCTATTACACTGACCCCAGTAAACACATCTTAACACTGCTGAGCTAGACACAAGTGCAAACCTTGGACCCCAAATTACATTGTGTGACTATGAAGATTTATTTTATGTACCCCAAAAGGATTGTTTGACAGTATAAAACCTTTTATCTGTGTAAAATGAAACATTAGGGAACTGAAAATTTAATAGAGGTTGGGCATCTAAAACAATTTGGCCAAGGGTAGGGTCAGGATTTTGGTTAGGTTGAACTAAGAAAGGCTGAAAGTAGCTCCACTCAATAGTTTTTTTAGTATTTTAGTATTTGCGGAGCTCAGTATATTATCTTTCCATCCACTGTCCCTCCTTCAAAAGAAGGAGGGACATTGTATTATTCAACATGAAATTACAACCTGACTCCAACAAATCACCTGTTCCATGAGTAGAATCGTCTCTCACACTTTATTCAACAGTGTGTTTTTTGAAAGTTATCACATATTTCAGTCAAAAGGTCAGTCTTCCCACCACAGAAGCGATAAAGGTGAATGCTGAGAGTTGGCTAGATTTAAAGATGCAACCTGCACTAATGTTTCTAGTTAGAAGAAGGTATTAGTGGATGTTTGTAAGGTTTCAATAACTGCAATACATGGCCATGTTTTTACTCTTATCTGATTGATCTTATTTGATTGATTATTGTTAAAAAAAGCTTTGCCTACAATGGCCCCCAACCAGTAGTTGTGGCTTCTTTGCTGAGGTGTTTCAGGTTAATGGGCTATTAAAGTGACAATTTGTTGATTTTCAATATTCCATGTATCAGTCATAGGTATGGCATGTCTATAATATCCATAATTGTTGCCTGCATTCTCTGCTGTGTGGACTGTGAGTCTTTGTTAGATGTTGTTGCCAATGGCAGCACATGAAGTGCCAGTGTGTGGGTCAACATGGGGCTTGAAACCTTGCTCAAAGAAAGAAAGAGTCATTGCTGACAGGAAGAAGAAGGCCCTGTGATGTTTAACCAAACCTTGTAAGAAAAGAACATTTTGTTTGCACTGGTTATTATGGCTGCAAATAGCTTACACTGCTGCTAGCAGTACATTTTATATATGCTGATGTAAATTATTTCAGCTGCTTCCCCTAAACACATGTACAGTGGCCTTGGTTTGGTTGATACAACAGTACGTGTAACACCTTCGTGTTGGCACAGCTGTCTGACAGGCAGAAATATGTTTTTTTTAGTAAAAGGACATCTAGTTGTATTTATTTATTGGGACAGTGTACAATTTTTAACATAAAAGATGCACGGCACCGGAGTTAGCCGTGCATCCGCTGTCCCCCACAATCAAAACATACAACAGCATAACAGTTCAGTGCAAAAAACACACAGAATACACCATACAAAATACAAAGCTACACACAACAGCACATCATATAATATACACCCACAATGTCAATTAGAAATTCATAATGTAAACTTGTCAAATTAAAAGCAAGACTACCTGCCCTTATGAGAAGACCATAGATGAAGTTTAGACTCAGTGGTCACAGAGCTGATTGGTCTTTAGTAGATTATATAATAAGAAGCTTATGCTAACAGCAAAGTCTTGAGGGTTTTTGGCAATACAGTTACACAGCACTATAAATGATATTGACAAAAACAATCTGATAACCAAGAATATACAGTATATTAATGTTATAGAGCTGTTAGGTGGAGATGTCTATTTATTAAATCATGTCACAGCTTTTTGGTGCTGCTTTGCTGATACAATCTACTGAAATGCTCTGGGCATTACAGTTAGACTGTGTGGCTGCTTTGCATGAAAACACTGTAGACTTCCTGTTTGAAACCACAAAGACAAAGAGAGCAGAGGGTCCTGCAGACGTACATGACTGGAGTATATCGAGAGTAAATCTTTTGACTGCCGACCACACAGAGGCTAAAAAAAAGATTCTTATATCTCTGGGTTTGTGATGTACAACACATTTACAGTTTCGGGTAAGACTGTATATCTGTGTGCTTTAGGTGAACTCTCACTATCTGACAGACAAATAGGAAATTACATGTTGGTAGGTCTTGTTGCCATCTTGCTGTGAGAAGGCCCAACGTGTTGTTTCTGAGGCTGTAACCATGTGGGGAATGAGTCACGTCCGCATCAGACAAACTTGATGTTTGCAATACCTTTCTGACTGCGTCCCTCCGACCAGTAACATTTGTAGCACAGGATATGTGAGATGGCGAACTACCTTAGTGTGGCAGAGCTTTATCTGCTTTTGAATTAGCATGTAACCACAAACATGGACCAAATAACGTTAAAGTTCAGTGCCTGAAACGTTTTGCTTTCACTTCCTCACTCTCACTCACTATCCTGCACACTCTCTGTAGCTTTCTCTTTCTCTTACTCAGTTTTAAAAGACATCTTAAGGTTCAGAAATGACCAAATGTTTATTTGTATGTCAAATAAGGGGAAAGACAGATAGAGAAAAACCACATCTTAAATATACATTATAGATAGATTGATAGGCAGACTTAGACTTAGTCATGTCAAGTGCAGCCAGGTTATTGCTTCACACTGGAGTAAACACACTCAGTCCCAGTGTCGTCCCTCTGTCTTCTTGACCTGCCGACCTTGTTCTCCCTTAAAGCAGCGTAATGGAGGTCGTCTGCATCTCTGTAACTCTGAAAATAAAGTATGAAGCAATCACCACATTAGTATACATCCTGCGTCTCATTATGTCTTATTTTAGGATGATTGTACTGAATTGTGTTCATCCCCTGTACATGTTATCATGCTGTAATATACAGTATATTGTTGTTGTAGTAGTACAACTCTAAGAACACTCACCTCTGGATCTGGAGTCGAGTCCACTGGAGATCTTTCTTGAGACTCTTGAGTTGTGAAAAAAGAACAAAAGCTTTTAAAATGCACTAAGCTGGTGATGGGAGGACAAATTTAAGACCTTTTAAAACTTATGATTTTATGTCTAATATATTTCTCAAACATGATGGAAAATGAACCATTGCACCATGATAGATATAAATCAATAAAGATCCAAATTAAAACCACTTCTTACTGTAACACAGACACCATTTAACAGTACAGTATAAAGTTTCTAACTTATGGCCTCTTTAGTTAATATTTTTGTTGACTGGCTCAGTTTCCTATGAATTGATAAATAAAAACTTGAAGTTCTAGTTGATAAAACATGAAAATATATTCCTACAGTATATGGAAGTAATCAGTGTGGTGGAATATGTTAACACTCTTGTCTTGATTTGATTGACTTTTTGTTTTTATCAACTTCCAATAGCTGTGCCTCCAATATTAAGTACATGAATACAAACTATCAACAGTAATAAATAACAGTTGGCCTACCTGTACGTTGGCAGCAGTTTTTGTTCATTGTATATGCTGCATATGCCAGGAAAACAATCAGGATGGTGGAGAATGCTAAAGCTCCAAACAAGAAGTAGACCAAGACAAAGTCCACTTCATCTGCAGATTCAGATGATAGGAGACATTACAGAGTTGTAGGAATATTGAGTGAGTAGAAATCATAACCACATATGAAACCACAGCTAGAAAGTTACTTACTGCCAATGTCCATCTTGGTCCCGTTTCCAAACACTATCTGTCCACATGAGGTGACAGCGCAGTAGTAGGTCCCAGTATGAGAAAGATCCAGACTCTTCATTGGCAAGTTGTAGACACAGGTGTGTGTTTGTGTGTTGTTGTTCCTCTCACACTGATCATTCCTGCCTCCATGTGTGTAAATGATTCCTGGATGAGATTCTTGAGAGTTTTTGAACCAGTAAACACTGTGTTCTCCATCATCACAGGTCCCAGTGTGTACTGTACAGTTCAGAGTCACAGAGCCTCCTGGCTGGATGCTCTCAGATTCCAACTGATGGACCGAAGCTTGGATGTTTAAACCTGAACCCTTTACATTGAGAGTAGTGCCCTCCAAAAATTCTAACTTGTATGAATAGCCAGCTACGCAGTAGTAAGTAGCCAAGTCTGAAATTTGCACATCTGAGATCTTCAAGTGATTTTTACCAGGGCTAGCTTCCAGTTCTAAGCGTGGATAGTTCTTAAATTCACCTTGAAAATTGCCATTTTTGTCATGTTTATAGAATTTAGACATCAACTTTGGTTTCTGTCCCAGAGTTTGTTTATACCAGTAGTAAAACATCACTGCAGCATCATCTTCATAGAAACATTCCAAAGTCACGTCTTCACCAACATTCACTGAATAAAAAGTCTTCTCTTGACGCACATACTTGGGTGATTTCAGATCATTCATCTGAGCTGAAGAGAAAAGAGATTCAGAATTCCACATTTAATTCCGTAATAAAAGTGTATCATAATGATTGCACGACATTTTTTTTAATTATATCAAAAACATTTAAAAATTAAACAACTTACCTAAAGTCCCAAAGAACAAACAAGTCAGATACAAAGCAATTGTCAGAGGTGTCATCGTGTTCAAAATGCTGCGCTGAAAGAATTAAATCTCAGGATGTTCTCTACTCTTCAGAGAGAAGACTCTGTTTGATTGGCTAGTGAGAAGGAACGCCTAATATCCACATGTGGAAACAGTGAAAACATTTTAAGTGCTGCCTTGAATGCAATGCATTAAGGAAGACCTGCAAGTTCAAACAGAGCTTTGGAGAGAAGTTTCACTCATCTGATTTCTGCTCTGTCATTCCATACATGCTATCAGGTTCTGTAATGTCCAGTTGCTATGAATGTGGGGAGTGGCTCTTAGAAAACTCACTAATCTTACTTTGCTACTTGCTCTAGTTAATGTTCTGTAATTGGTTGGTTTTTATTGAAATATATCATTTGGATACTTTCAGATTGTGCATTAATATTCAAAATTAAATATATATATATTAAATATTCAAAGTATTAAAAATAATGATTTTTTGTGATCGCCACACAACATCCCCGCAAATCAGTTGTGGCTTTTAAAGAAGCATTTTTCAGATTTTCAACTTCCTGTGTATTAGTAATGGGATGGTGTGTCTATAATAACCATAATCTTTGCTAAAGTGTTCTGCTTTGACTTTCACTCTGGACAGTGAGATTGTGTGAGATTATGTTGCCAGTGCCAAAGGTTGGTGTGTTGGTGTAACCTGATATTATGTTCATATTATGTAAACAAAGTAAATACAGTTAGCTTTTGTGGTTATCGTTAACATTGACTTGTTATATGAGGATGTTTATTGTGTTACCTGTTCTTACCCAAGCACACATGGCACAGTCATGGCCACCATTTGGTTGATATAGGAGTGAATGTAATGCCTGTATGTTGGCACAACTCTGGCAGGCAGAATTACCTGATTTCTATGGCTGGACATGATGAAAAGCTGGTGTACATGAACAGGTTTTGACAAAAACATTGACAATATTGGATGCCTCTAACCAAATGCACAGAGTTACTAGTTACTATTCTATTAGTTTTGGACATTTGAACCCTGTTTTAGTTCTCGAATATGACACAATATGGAAACTGGTCACAGAGCATCAGTAAAAAAAAGGTTTTAATCAAGTCTGGGCATTAGAGTTATACTGTGTGGATGCTTTGTATGAAAACACTGCAGAGACTTCCTGTTTAAAACCACAAAGAGAGCAGAGGGTCCTACTGAAGTACATGAAGTACACTGAGAGTGAATCTTTCGACTGCAGACCACACAGAAGCTAAAAAAAGATCCTCACATCTCTGGGTTTGTGATGTGTACTCTGCTAATTTACTGTAAACAACTTGTGAAGAACAATAGGCAGTATCAGTGCTAGAGTGTGTTCAGAATACACATATTGATGAGTATTGTCGCCAGCCTGCTGTGAGAGGGCCGGCTCTGATGTTTCTGAACATGCTACCACACCCAAGAGGAGTCTCGTCTGTACCAGACACACAGGATGTTAGCACAACAAGCTGAATGTGTCCCTCTGACTCTGAAATAGTGTTTCTGTCATATGATGATGGTTTTGCTTTGTAAAACATTGTGACATCATGCCTTTAACAGTGCAGCACTTAGAGACTGATACAGACGGCACAGTACTGACTTTGTTTTAATGTTCATTTTCCAGGCTTGCAAACTCTCTCTCGAATATCTGACTCCACAAACACCACAGAGATGTGTTGTGTGTGGTCGTGTGTTTGTACATTGTTAACTGCAGGTATAGTGAGAATGGAAATATGGCACCTTTGACAAAACAGATCACATCAAAGAACCCTGGCTCAACTGTAACTGAAAGAAAGTGTTTATTTGGTTATATTATATTCAGTTCATTCTTCTAGTCACACAGACACAAAGTACAAATGAAACATGTTCAGCTCTACTGTCTCACACCGGAGTAAACACATTCAGTCCTGGTGTCGTCCCTCTGCCGTCTTGACCTGCTGACCTTGTTCTCCCTTAAAGCAGCGTAATGGAGGTTATCTGCGTCTTGGTAGCCCTGGTAATTAAATATAAAACAGTGTTTGTCTCATTATTGATACAGACAAGCATTGAAAAAAGTAGATTAGATATAGAAAATTAGAGCACTTAAATACCTACCTCTGCATTTGGAGCTGCGGCAGCTGATGGTCTTGCTTGCGAGTCTAGTCATGAAAAAAACAACAAATTGTTTTTCAAAATTCCTTTTTAACTTAGTTATGAACCAGTTCTTCTGATTTATCGATCACTGAAATGTTACAGGCATGAAACTGCAGGGTCAGGCAGCACTTAAATATAAAAGCCAGATTTGAGTTTAAATATTAAACTTACATCAGTTTATTTAGGATACTGTTTTCATTTCAGAGCCTTATTTAAAAAAAAATATCGTTCTTGACTGGCTCATTTTTCCAGGATTTTTTGACTATAAATCTGAAGCAGAAGTGAACAGTTCAACACTGATGATGTTTGCAGCTGATGAAACATGAAATAAAAAATACACAGTATATTCTCATGGTATGTGCATGTTCTTCAATGTACAAATGAACATGTTAAAATCTAAATCTTTGCTAATGTCCACATTGCTGCCCTTCAATATCACGTTCATTACACACTCCAAATATAAGGAACTGCAGTTTAGCCTACCTGTGCATTGGCAGCTGTTTGTCTTGAACATTGTATATACTGTGTAAGCCAGGAAAACAACCAGGATGGTGGTGAGTGCCAAAGCTCCACTCAAGATACACACCAAGACAAGAGAGTCTTCCTCATCTGCAGATCCAATTAGGAGACATTACAGTTTTCTTTCTTTGTTCATCAAATTTGATTATAAAGTTTCCTCCACTACTTAACAAATGAGGCCACCTTTGCTACAAAGGTACTTACGCTCAAAATCCAATGTGGTCCCGTTTCCAAACAGTATCTGTCCACATGAGGCGACAGCACAGTAGTACGTCCCAGCATGAGAAACATTCAGACTCTTCATCAGCAAGTTGTAGACACAGGTGTGTGTTTGTGTGTCACACTGATCATTCCTGCCTCCATGTGTGTAAATGATTCCTGGATGAGATTCTTGAGAGTTTTTGAACCAGTAAACACTGTGTTCTCCATCATCACAGGTCCCAGTGTGTACTGTACAGTTCAGAGTCACAGAGCCTCCTGGCTGGATGCTCTCAGATTCCGACTGATGGACTGAAGCTTGGATGTTTAAACCTGAACCCTTTACACCGACAATAATGCTCTCTAAAAATTCATACACATATGAATAGCCAGCTACGCAGTAGTAAGTAGCCGAGTCTGAAATTTGCACATTTGTGATCTTCAAGTGATTTTTACGCGGGCTAGCTTCCAGTCCTAAGCGTGGATAGTTCTTAAATTCACCTTGAAAATTGCCATTTGGATCATGTTTATAGAATTTAGACATCAGCTTTGGTTTCTGTCCCAGAGTTTGTTTATACAAGTAAAACATCACTGCAGCATCATCTTTATAGAAACATTCCAAAGTCACGTCTTCACCAACATTAACTGATTCAAAGTGTAAAGATGATGATGTATTCAGAGATGTAATAGGAGCTGAAGAGAAAATGGAGACCAAGCAAATACACAGTTAACTTTACACCATGACAGGGAGCATATTGTAACATACATAATGTGTGACAGAACAAATAAAAAATATCGATATATAAAGGAAACCAAATGTAAAAGATGCAGCTTACCCATTCTCCCCAAGAGCAGACATGTCACATACAAAGCAAAAACTGGAGATGTCATTTTGTTGTAACCACCATGATCATTGGAGAGAATCTCTATACGTCCTCTACTTTTCAGAGGAACAAGTGTGTTTGATTGGCCAATCAGAAAAGACTCTGTTAAAGTAACATTGATTGCATGTTCAGTGCCTCCTACAGTTTTCATGTTTAGTCTAGAAAGGACTGATTCCAAGAGGGCAGAGTTGCGAGTTCAGTTTTTTACACATGACTGTGAACATCATCTTCCAAAGTTAATGTGGTTGAATATGCATGAATGTACATGAGAAAACTATGGGATCATCTGCTGTATAAATGAAGGAGCCTTCTTACTTTTAGCTTAGTTTTTTCAGTCTTAAGATAAGACTGTATAAAACTGGTTATGGCAACTCTGACCATTAACACCGCTCTTCTTGACCTTTCTCCCATCACTGTTCGGTATTTGCAGACCTGCTGTTTCTTACTGATTTCATAGGACACATATAATATGTGTGTTTTCTCCCTGACACCAAGTTGATAAATTTAAACTTAAAACTTATCAGAGTGTTTTTATTCATTGGTTAGAATCTGTGATGTTACAAAAGACACATTTTAGCAATAATGGAAAGGTTGAAAATAAGATTTAAAATTGACCTCTGACCTCCTTATAGTAGCCTGTTTATAATATTCTTTCTTACGGACAGTTTTATTGATGGTATAGATGAAGTTGTGCTCATTTGTGTTGTGTTGTATTTATAATGTGCTGCAAGAAATGTAGTACATCATCAATCAATCAATCAATCAATCAATCTTTATTTATATAGCGCCATATCACAACAGAAGTCATCTCAAGGCACTTTTCACATAGAGCAGGTCAAGACCGTACTCTTTAATTTACAGAGACCCAACAGTTCCCCCATGAGCAAGCACTTGGCGACAGCGGTAAGGAAAAACTCCCCTTTAACGGGTAGAAACCTCAAGCAGACCCCGGCTCTTGGTGGGCGGCCATCTGCTTTGACCGGTTGGGTTAAGAGAGAGAAAAAGAGAGGGAAAGGGGGAGGGGGGACAGAAGAAAAACAATGACAACAACAAACAACAACAAGCACAAGCAGCAACAGCCAGGGAAGGATGCCATCAGGACTGTGAAGGACCGCGAAGGTTCGGCCCGGGAGTCAGGTTTTTCTGTGAGATGAGAAAGCACAAAAAACTCCGGGGAAGAAGCAAAGTTAGTGACATGCATTGATGTTACATGAATGCATACAGATGGAGAGGAGGAGGAGGAGAGAGGAGCTCAGTGCATCATGGGAAGTCCCCCAGTAGTCTAGGCCTATAGCAGCATAACTAAGGGCTGATCCAAGGCGAGCCTGGTCGGCCCTAACTATAAGCTTTATCAAAAAGGAAAGTTTTAAGCCTACTCTTAAACATAGAGAGGGTGTCTGCACCCCGGACTGAATCCGGTAGATGGTTCCATAGAAGAGGAGCCTGATAGCTGAAGGCTCTGCCTCCCATTCTACTTTTAAAGACTGTAGGGACCACCAGTAAGCCTGCATACTGGGAGCGCAGTGTTCTAGTGGGATAATACGGTATTATGAGCTCTTCAAGATATGATGGTGCCTGACCATTAAGGGCTTTGTAAGTTAGGAGAAGGATTTTAAATTCTATTCTAGATTTTACAGGAAGCCAATGTAGTGAAGCTAAAATGGGAGAAATGTGGTCTCTTTTTCTAGTTTTAGTCAATACACGTGCAGCTGTGTTCTGGACCAGCTGGAGAGTCTTTAGAGACTTGTTAGGGCAGCCTGATAATAAGGAATTGCAATAATCCAGCCTAGAAGTAACAAATGCGTGAACTAGTTTTTCTGCATCTTTTAGGGACAGGATGTGCCTGATTTTTGTGATATTACGTAAGTGAAAAAAGGCAGTCCTTGAAATTTGATTTATGTGGGAGTTAAAGGACATATCCTGATCAAAGATAACTCCCAGATTCCTTACGGTGGTGCTGGAGGCCAGGGTAATGCCATCCAGAGCAGCTTTATCATTAGATAATGTGTTTCTAAGGTGTTTAGGGCCAAGCACAATAACTTCAGTTTTCTCTGAATTTAGTAGTAGAAAATTGCAGGTCATCCAGGTCTTTATGTCGTTAAGGCATGTTTGGAGTTTGTTTAACTGATTGGGTTCATCTGGCTTCATTGATAAATATAATTGGGTATCGTCTGCGTAACAATGAAAATTTATGGAGTGTTTCCTAATAATATTACCTAAAGGAAGCATATATAAGGTGAATAGAATTGGTCCAAGTACAGAACCTTGTGGAACTCCGTGTCTAACTTTTGCCTTCACGGAGGATTCATCATTCACATGTACAAACTGAAATCGGTCTGATAAATAGGACTTAAACCAGGTTAATGCAGTTCCTTTAATGCCAATTAAATGTTCCAGTCTCTGCAAAAGGATTTGATGGTCAATTGTGTCAAATGCAGCACTAAGATCTAACAGGACAAGTATGGAGACAAATCCTTTGTCTGATGCAGTTAGGAGGTCATTTGTGACTTTCACCAGTGCTGTTTCTGTGCTATGATGCGCTCTAAATCCTGACTGAAAATCCTCAAATAAACTATTGTTATGTAGAAAGTCACATAACATTTTCAATCATAAATGATTGAAAATGCCAGCTTGGTTGTGTGAACAGTAAGAAAGTTGATCTCCTTCATTATGCAAATTATGCTTCTAATGCTGACAGCAGCAGAAAATATTTCATTAAATATCATGAAATACTGTGATATTATATGGCAGCCATATTGCCCACCACTTTAGTACAGTTTCTAATGTAAAAAGTAGTAAAGGAACCACTGGAAATGTTCCTGTATGTTCTGTTCAATGTGACTTTATCCACTACTTCAACTTCTTTAACCAGAAAAACCTCATGTAGTTCGACTTGTGGACCTGCATAATATGTCCACTTCCTCAAAACATTGCAAAATTGGGAGTTTCCTAAAAAGCAAAGCTTTGGGTCAAGTTTGGGCCGGAGTTTTAGGGAACTGAAATAGTGAAACTGTGCAACGGTTATGGATGATTGAAACTTTTTGTTTGTTATTTATAGAAGAAGAAAACAGACTGGAATGACAGTTTCACTCAGAGCACTCTTCTGTAAATACATCTCAATACTTTGAGTGGAAAGTATGTAAAAATCCTTTCAGTCATTTGTTTTCTGCACCTTGGACATGATGCTTGTTTCACAGTCCCGTGAGATTGGGCTCACTGAGTTGTAAGACGCTGTGACCTGAATGCTACAGGCCACTCTTCCTGTGTTAGAGCTAGGGACTTGTGTTTCCACCAATGGAAACTTATTCTCTGTACTTCACACCACCTTCACCGCAAGAGTGAAAGGTAAACGGTGAGAGCCGGCTAGATAAAAAGGTGCAACCTCTGCTGACGTTTCTGGTAGAAGAAGGTATTAATAGAACATAGGGGATTTTCATGAGCCTGCTTTGTCTAAATCTGCCTCCATATTGTTTCTACGAAGAGGTTTCTCTGTGTGACTGAGGAACACTTTCAGAATGTATTTTATCCAAAAACACTGCAAACACATTTTGCTAAAATGTTTTATTGTCTTTATTTCCATATTATTTACATTTATTCTTGTGAATTGTTGACAAGCAAAGTTGTACTTCACTATTTTTTACTCTTTATTTTAGAGTACACACAAACACTCTCCACATTGTCCTCTCGGTGGTGTCGTTCACTGTTCCTGTTCAGACTCAGAGCAGCATAATGGAGATTGTTTGCATCTTGGCTCTGGTAATGACAAATAAACAATAGGAAATAATGAAAGAAATATAAGTGGAACAAATATGATGGTTGTTTCTATAGGAATGAATTTGGCTTTTCATTATACATTCATTTCACCTACCGCAACGTCAGAGGCTGCAGAACATGTCAGATGAGAAACAGTTCCTGTGAATCAGAATAGAGGAATGATCAAGCCAGGTCAACACGGCAACATTTTGAAAACCTTGATTTTGAAAATCTTACCATGGCAGACAGAGCACAGGTTTTTCTTCAACATGTGCACAATGAAAACCAAGACAAGGAGCACAATAATGAAAACTGCCAATGCCACACTCAGACAATACACCAGGAGAATGGAAACTCCTAACATGCAATCAAGAGAAGAGATACATCAAATCCCATTTCATATACAAGAGTTCATTCATGACTTCTTCAAAATGGAAAAAAAACAATGTTATGCAACATCAGCTGCCACCACATACCTGCAATCTCGATTTCTGTTCCATTTCCGAAAACAATCTCCCCACAGGAGGACAGAGCACAGTAGTAGATCCCAGCATCAGAGGAGCTCACAGACTTTATAGAAAGGTTTAAAGTGCAACTTTTTGTGACAGACTCTTCATTGGAGATGTTCTTGCATTGTCCTGTTCTGGGGTATATGACTGCAGGCTGAGACGCACCATGTCTGAACCAGTAGAAGCTCTGCTCCCCTACACATGGTTTGGCATGTACTGTGCAGCTCAAATTTGCAGAGTCTCCTGACTGAAGTGGCTGTAATGATGGCTGATGGACAGCAGCTTGGATGTTGGACAGTGATGTTTTGACATGAAGGAAAGCTCCTTGTCCAAATTCAATTGCGTTGAATGCTAAAATCCCACAGTAATATGTAGCTGAATCCGACAGGCGAAGGTCTGTGATTATAAGATGATTGATACTTTCTCCACTTTTTGCAAGAACTTGAAACCTCTCCTTAAACTCGGGGGAGATCTCTGCTTCTGTCCTATGCTTCATCCGTGATGATATGAGCTGAGGTTTACCTCCCAATGTTTGCTGGTACCAGAAGATAAAAGTTACAGAATTTTCCTGACAGAGGCATTGCAAAGTAATATTTCCCCCAACTTTGGCTGTTTTGACACCACTATCCTGAATTACACTTGAGATCTTGTGAACAGCCGGTACATGACCTGCATAAAGAAACAAAATATATGAATTATACTTTCAAAACCACAAAATCCCTCAAAATTATATTCCTACAAGTAGAAATGGTGAGAAAAAGTGTAAAATACTCACATAATTGACTGAGAAATACAAGTAGAATGCAAAGTGGCATCATCTCTGAAGCTCTGCAGTCTGTGTGCTGTGTTTTGACGAATGCACCCAACTCTTATAGGAGACGAAGGCTGTTTGTGATTGGCTAAGGTGACTGGTTTGGTCTAGAGTCAGACTTGCGATTTGTTTTTTTCCAAAAGATCAATGTGATCAGGTGACCAGAGGTGTAATTGGTGCTGGTCGAGTTTGTTTGGGTATATTCTTGTTGCTGTACACTGGAGGACAGCAGGTGTGACAACATGCTTGTATACTATGAAAAGGAAATTCCCTTAAGTCCATTTTTGAATGGAGGCGTGGAGGTTGGGTGTTTCACAATATACACTGTGCTTAGAGGTGATTTATTTCCATTTGGAAAAACATGCGGTATTCTTCAGTCATGACACAGGTTTGTTCTGTTTGTTAGATTTAGGTGTGCATATATGATTATTTATAGGATTACTAGGATTACTTATTACCACCAGTGGTGAAAGATCAAAGTGACTTTATCTATTTGAGGCATTATATTATGTATAATGGTTATCACTAAATGCCAAATGCAGTATTCAAAAAATCTCTGCAAGTAGAAAGAAGAAGAAGGTTAAGATAAAAAAAAGGGAAGAAAAGGAAGCAAGCGCTAACCTCAGAGCCTGCACTCTGAGATAGCCTCACTTCCATTCCTATTCTATACACACAATTATATGTAGGCATATCACACTCTGGGCCCTATTTTAATGATCTAAAGCGCACGGTCTGAAGCGCAATTGCATTTAGGGTGTGTCCAAATCCACTTTTGCTATTTTAACGGCGGAAAAATGGTCAAAGGGGCTCAAAGGGGTTGTCCTTATTAATCATGGATGTGTTTTCGGCGTAACATGCAATAAACCAATCACAGTGTCATCTCCCATTCCCTTTCAGAGCCAGGTGCGCTTGCACCTTGGCGGATTGCTATTATGATGGCGCATTTGCCGCGTAGTAAGAAGGAACACTTCTCTGCAGTGGAAACAGATCTGCTTGTGCGCAAAGTGAAAGTGCATGATCCATAACGAGTACACTGGCCTCTGCTGCTCCTGGACCCTCCTATGGTCAGCCACAGACCACCAGTTTAAGATCCTGTTCATTAATTTGTTGCAAATTTATCTTCGTTTGGTTTTTGAAAAGGTTTATTTTTTTAATTACAGCTCTAGTTTCTTTAAAATTGTTTTGTTCAGTCATGGAGTAACAGGTCAAATCAGCGGGGTTTTAATTGTTGAAAGTATGGAAACCTGATCACTGTACTCTCAGAAATGTCAGAATATTTGTTAAATATTGTTCAAAAATTGAATCACTAATTTTAATCATGTAAATAATAATTAACACAATTATTAGGACTTGATCAGCTCTCCAAGGTCCTGATCCTGCCGCTGGCAGCAGCTAGAAGCTGTGCAGATTTATTTCCTTCTTTAGTTTAATCATTGTTTTCACCTCATTTATTTCCTTATGTGTTCCTCATGTCATCATGTATTGATGCTGCAGGAAAGTCGATCTGTGTTTGATCCGTTGTTGTCCGCCTGTTTAAATACCTATGTGTATTGCCACAATTTGGTCAAATAATTAAACAATTTAATGCATCATTACTGCGATTAGTTAATTCTGATAAATATTATGACAAAGCATTATGACATGTATTTTTTAAAATATATCAATATATTAATATACACAATAATAATCTTTCACTTTTATTTGTTACCTTTTGCATGTTTGTACGCTGCTGCGTGTCCTGTGTGTGTAACAAGCAGAGTGTATGTTGTGCACCCACCTCTGTAGGTGCATATTACTATCTTGATAATGTGCCCTTATAATAACAGTGAAACACTGCGCCATTGACTTGAATGTGCCTGACCACACCTTACTTTTAGACCAACATGCCCATGGGCGCACTGATGGGTGCAAGTACCATTGCTATTTTAACAACATGGGCACTGGACGGGAGAATGACAACTGCATCGGTCTTAAAATAGCAAAGAGACTTGCACTGTGCTTAGCACCGCTCTGCGGCAGGCGTAAGATAGGGCCCTCTGTGTTGATGGGTTTCGCAATGTTCTCTCAAAAACACAAACCAAAAAATGTCAACCTCATGGTGGCAGTAGAGGAAGAGTCAGGGGATCACCAAAGTCAGTGGGCTTCATCTTCTGGGGACCATGAATGTTTGTGCGACATTTCATGGCCATCCAAAGACCATGTGGTGGACCAACTGAGCCAACGTTGCCATCCTTAGAGCCAAACTACTAGCGTGATTAAAAACATAACTATACTCTTAATGACTCAAATGAGTTCCTGTTGTGGAAAGTAGACAGCTAACTTTTATTATGCTAGTAACACAACTGTCTGAGATAGCTGGTTTTACTGCTTGTAACGAGATAAAGTGGACAATTTTATGTTTTATCATGCCTACTATAAATCACATACAATGTTTTCTAATCATTTTCTAAAACATACCATAGTGCTTTAGACTGACAAATGTGTTTTTGCTGCCCATACATCTGCTGGTTTTCAACCAGTTCTTCATGAACTAACTTCATTAGTTCATGAAGCTTGGATTTAGTTTTGTCAGAATTACATCATTTTGGCATGGTAATTCAATTGGAAGTAAGATTTGTTTTCAAAATGATGCCCAGGTATAGTGGTGCATTCAAGTGCAGGCTTTGGAAAGAGGGTGGTAGTAATTCAAAATAGCACATGACCTGAAACATACAAAAATCCAGGTACTGTCCTCTAAACATTAGCTGCTACAGAGGGCTGAATGCTGTGTAATGGACTCAGGGTACTTGACTGTACCACGTGGTTAAAAGATCTCACTGCTCATGTACACTTGTGTGTCTGTACTGTACAATTGTGTAGGAGCTTGTGTTTCTGTTGGAGTGAGAAAGAAATGGTCTGGTTGTTATCAGATATCTGCATCTGTTCTCACGTTTTAAGTACAATTTAGTATTTTTTATTCCCTCAGCCTCACCCTGAAAGATGTAACAGCACTGTCAACTCATGCAGAAGACCTTTGCCTAGCAGAAGCAGGCTGCTGTGTGTGACTCAAACATGTCTTTTGATCTTTGTGGTCTGTACATACATGCTTTAACAAAGCTGTGGTGAAAGAAGAAGGCTGTTTACTCAGTAGAGATGAGCCATTACTGACTGACACTCTTCTCACTTGAACCCATACTTCCTGAGAAGTGACAGTAGGACGGCCTAATCTTGAGTGTTTCTCAGATGAGTCAAAGCTAAACTGAAACAACAAACCATACACCCAACAATGAAGAAATTAAATGGTGCTTTATATTAACACATTTCTTAAAGAAAAGCAAAAAAGGTAGAGATGGATTACTGAGAGTTAATATTAACTGTGGTTTCAGTGTGTTAAGCATGTAGCTGTTTGCCAAGCACAACTCTGCACTGTGTTATGTCTTCAATGTTATTTCAAGGTCATTTGGAGCTAAGTGCTCACTACTGACATGTTTGTGCTGCACCTCTGAAAAAAGGGTGTTTGGAGGACTCTTTTACTTTAGTTTGGTACTTTGCTTTTTTATTTTGGTTCACATTAAGTTTGACTTTCTTCGGTTGATGCTCTTATTATTAGTCAGCTCAGCTTTCATTATACAACCAGCTCCTCCTTTATTTATTCAAAACAAATACCTTTGACCTGCAGAGTCTCCTTCCTCCACAGGGCCACACAGAGTTGCTGCATGCATGGTTGTAACCTTGACAAGTGCAGATGATGTTAAAGCTATGGTATCATCTGGAGCTGATTTTGTGAAATGACTTAGGAGGCAGCTCATGTAATTAATGTGTATCCTTGAAGTCTAATAAATATGTCAAATGCATTTCATTCCACATCAAAAATTTGAAAGCCAATTTTTTAAATATTTTGAATGCATGCATTGTTTACATGTTTGCGTGCCAACACTCTTCTTATTCCTTGCCTTTGTTGGCACATACATTTCTAGACGTGTTATTGCTGCCAACTGATGATCAGTGGATTAGTGTGAAACTGACAGCAGGATGTGAGTTGCACCACTCTCATGGGTACATGTACGTCCTTGTGTGAAGGCACAATACAAATTAAACAAGGACCAACTGCTAAAAACTTTAGAACAAAACACTATCACATAACATTTTTTTGTGTGGTTTGTGTGTTTTCTACAGTATGCTTGAACATTCCACATCCAAACCACAACTGAAGACTCTTTATCACAGAAGTATATGCTATTATATACAATTTTTATAGAGGCTATTTTGAGGTGGAGTCTTTTATCCATAAATATTTTTAAAAAGCCACTCCCTATTGAAGTCCTACGACTTCATCAAACGTTATTTGAATTTATAACAGGAGTCAGTGGAGGCAGAGAAACCTTGCTGCCGTTGTGGTTTTCTACACCAGAAATGATCTTTTACATCTAATCTCACTATTTTTACGCTACAGTCACAAATTACATTACACAGTACTTTGATAATGGCCTTGTGTGGATAAGATGGGTCACATTTTCTTCATTTGTTTTCTGTAGTCAAGTTGTTTCTCATAACTGTTGAAAATACGTCAGAAACTGTTAGCTGGCTACCAGAGCACCAGCTTGGTCAGCCCATGTTTCTTTTGGCAATATTGGATTTTTTTCCCACTGCACTGTTGGCATTAAGAAGTGAATTCAGGTCAGTTAGAGGCAAATATACTTCCTCTGTACTGCACTGTAAAACATGACAATCAAATACCTTTTTTGTGGCTTGTGTTGCAATCAGAAGCATTTTGCTATTTGCATGCTGCAAATGACATTAAGTTAGCAAGTTTGCATTATTATTCTTTAATATGTTTCTCTTAACATTTATAAAGATATATATTTCAAAAACAGGAACAAAAGCCATGTGGTTACAGAGTAGAGAGAAAGCAAAGACAGGCCTCCAGTGACCTTGTCACAGAGCTCCTCCTCCTCCTTACTTTATAACTGGTGTGACAGCTTCAAGTCAGCAGTGTGACCAATGTGGATGGATTGTTATCATTGCTGTTTTGTTTAGATGAAGTTAAAAGTGTGACTTTGTATATCGGTTTTTAACCCAACAGACATTAAAGTGTAAAAATATACATCAGAATCAGCAGTGAAAGAACAGAGGCGTTGTAGTGAAGCGACTGGAACAAACAAACAAGAAACAGCATCACAAATAAAACCACATAGACATCCTGTTAGGAGGGGGGGCAGGGGGAGAGAAGGGGGCGAGAAAACCGCTTAAGTAGAACAGTGTGAGAGCTTGACCAGAGCGGGAATTCAGAAGCGAGACTTTTTTTTCTTTTTCTCATTAGTCATTCGGCTGTTACCGCTTGAAAACAGCTCACTGACTTGATGAGTTTGAGAGGAAGAGAGAAACAGCAAACCTTTAAGTTTGAACAAAACATCCACCAAACCATACAAATATGTGATCATGAGTTTTTATCGTCTGAGTATGGCACCACTTTTTATTTCTAAGCATCAAAAAAGTGATCAAATCAAAACAGTGATCTAATTTTTATGAAGTTAAAGAAAGTTTTGACATATCCATTTGTATCAATCTATTTGCTGCATCCACGGCACCGGAGCATTCTGAACGAAGGGTAAAAGCAAGCTTTTTATGTCAGGCGACCACAACTAAACCTCCAGACACATCCCCCCGCGGGCGGATGGCCCATGCATGTTAAGAGCAAACAGGACACACCTTACAAGTGTCTGTCTCTGAAATGTTCAAATGCAGTTCAGCCTCTCTCTGTGGTGAATTCACTCAAAAAATAGTTTTGACGTCATGTCTTTCCAATTTTAGCTATTTAGTGGTCACAACAGTCTGTGTGTTATTTGATCAGTTATATTTATTTTAAAAAAGCATCATGATGTAATATGAATTGACATCCTGTATACTGACATATGGAGGTGGACTGTTGCTCCCTACTGACGGAGAGCTTAACTGCACACAACTGTTGACATTGACTTCATCCACAACCAAAGATGTACAGTAGAAGGCAGCACAGTAAAGTCACACAAAACCATTGTAGCTTATACAGTGCATTAATTGTAAATGTTCATTTTTTAGTTCTTTTTTTTATCATCAATTGGAGGTCATCATATATCAAACATCATTGATTTCACTGAGTTAGATGTAAAAATGTAGAAACCACTGCCACTGACATAGTGATATTTATTCTCCACTAGATCCAGAAAAAAAATCCCTTTTTAAATTCTAGTTTTGGTTGGGTTTTTTTTATTATAAGAATAAACTTTTAATGGAGCAGTAAAGCATATGTATGATTTAAGATGATCAAACACATTAAAACCACAAAAGCTGATCTCATGAAGGATATTAATAATAATTGGAATGACATGAGTCAGAGAGAGAGCAGCAGCAGTGCAGGTTTTGGAAGGTTTGGTTTGATTCAACAGTAAACATCAGTCCAGGTCTGACACTCGCAGTCCAGAGTAAATCATCTCCTTCTCTGTGCTCCTCTGTCTCCTGCCCTTGCGTTGCCTTTTTTTGAAGTCCAGGGCCACGTACTGCAAAGCACCAGATTCCTCGTTCTGTTGGAAATAAGAAGACTAAATAATTATCATGGGATGCAAAACTTAAAAATTACACTGCAGTAACAGTGCAGTGCAAGATATGAATGTGTAGACCTAAATTTTATTTAAGAAAGGTAGTGGCAAACACAAAGGTTTTAAGGCCTTGAATTAAAAGAACTGAGAGTTGGAGCAGACCTCATGTTTTCTGGGAGTTTGTTCAAGATATGTGATGCAATAAAAACTGAATACTGCTTCTCCATGTTTAGTTTAGACTTTGAGAACCTTTAAGAAAGGAAACCTGTCCCTGATGATGTGAGAGATCTGGATGGTTCATATTATAGCAGTATAGAGAAATGTATGTTGGCCCTGAACCGTTCAGTGTTTTTTAAACCAAGCCAGTGCAAAGATGTGAGAACTGGATGTGATGTGATCCACCTTCTTGGTTGTAGTGAGGACTCTAGCCACAGCATTCTGAATCAGCTGCAGCTGTCTGATCAATTACCATTACATCATCATCTTCCAAAAGATAAAAGCAATGACGGTTTTTTTCTAAATCTGGCTGAGACATAAGTTTTTTAATTATATATTTTTCAAGGTGATGGAAGGTCAATTTTGTAATTGTCTTAATGTGGATGTTAGAAGTCTCCATAATGTAAGCAATTAAAGGTGTGGTAGAGGAAATTTTGAAATACCCAATCACTGTTTTGATCAAGATAGTTATTCAGTGATTTCATGGGACCATAGTCACACAGTAATATTTCTGAATAAATCTGTGTGTTGTCCACGTAGTTATGATTGTCTGCCCTGTACATTTAACAGTCCCCCCGGATGTGCCAGCGGAGTTCACGGCCCCCTCCCACTGCTGTTCAAGTTCATGTTCTGTGTGTGTATGTGCAGAAAATGTTGAAAATGTTTTAATAAAAACAAATTGCATTTTAGGCTGCTACATACAGAATGCAGGCTGTTCTGTTGGAACTCCGATGGTCGGCCCTACAGCTAGCTGTCCTCAGACTGCAGCAGGGAGTGGCAATGACAGCTTTGACTGTCATGCAGGCATTGGGGCTCATGGTGGCAGGCCATACAGTTGTTCCACTTAGGCTCCTGCACATGCGCCGCCTGCAATGGTGGTTCGCCAGCCTGCGCTTGGATCCCAAGAGGCACAAGCACCACTTGGTAAATTTTCCCCCATCAGTACAGGAGGACCTGCATCATTGGGGGTCTCCACAGCATCTGTTGGCAGGAACACCATTGGGTTGTGTTGTTCACACTTACATAACAGTGTTCACAGATGCATCCCTGACAGGGTGGGGGGGCACCTGGTGTGTGGCCTTCAGGGCAACTTCAGGCAGTGCTCCTGGTTCTCCAACACTTCCTGACTCTGGTTCAGGGGAGACACGTGTTGTTGAGAACAGACAACTGCATCACAGTTGCCTACATCAACAGGTGGGGTGGAGTCCACTCCACAGCCCTGTTGAAAATGGCGGAGAACCTGTTGATGTGGGCCTCAGAACACCTCCTGTCTCTGAGAGCCTACCACATTCTGGGTCTGGAGAACAGCGGCTGTCATCCTGATAGCCTGATAGCCAGGCTCCTGGGAGGGATAGGCTGATGGGGCTGGACTGTCTGCACAAGTTGTGCAGACTATCCAGGCAGTGAGAGCAGGATCTGCCTTTGCTTGCTACGAGGCAAAATGGTCAGGATTGCAATGCTGATGCAAGGAGAGGATTGGACCCCCTGAGATGTGCAGTAGGAGAAGTCCTCTCCTTTCAACAATATCTGGTGGTAAAGAGGCTGTCTCATGCCTCTGTTAAAATGTATGCAGCAGCTGTTTCCTCCTGTCATGAGGGTTTTGTCAACAGACCTGTCTTTGCCCACCCCCTCGTGAAACATTTCTTGTAGGGGGTTAGGAGACAACGGCCAGTGATGCGTGTCTCCGCCCCCCAGTTGGAACTACAAGTTGTCCTCGAGGCCCTAGTGAGTGATCCCTATGAGCCTCTGGATCACTCCTCTCTGAAGGCATTGTCATTCAAAACAGCCTTGCTGCTTGCGCTAACCTCAGCTAAGAGAGTGAGCAAGTTGGGCGCCCTGTCGGTTCACCCCAGCTGTTTGCTGGTGACCACAGTGGTTCTACTCTCAGACCGAACTCCTCCTTTGTTCCTAAGAACATTAGGAGCTCATTTAGGTTGAGAAGAATTCAGATAGAGAGAGAATGGCTGGTAAAGCCCTATCCAAGAAGTGCCTAGCTAGTTGGCTTTGTGAGTGCATCTCCAAAGCCTACAGGCAGGCGGATAAGGACCCCCCAACTGTGGTCCGAGTGCCACGCATGGCGTGGCAGCGTCTACAGCCTTGTTGTTGGGTAAGTGTCAAGGACATATGCATGGCGGCATCCTGGAGGAGGGAGCATGCTCACAATACAAAACTTTATCCTGGCTTGTCATGAGCACTCGGTCAGGTGGTGTAATGTAGGCCTATAGTATGACTATTCGGCTCCACCCAAGCTGTAGTATATGAAACTTACAGACTGATGTAGGGTTGTGTGGTTTGGTCAACATTTGATGAGGTTCAGAAATAGATGTCAGTTTATTAGGAGGGTAAGGTGTGTTCACTGTTCATAACCACAATTTTACACAGGATGTAATCACTTGATAATCATCTGACTCACACCTGATTAACAGTGTGAGTAATATACATCGCAGAGTAGTGAATTGTCATTAGTCTATTGTTCCTCATCACTGTACAGCAGTTTGATACTACAAACATAAAGCTGTCATTGAAGATATTTTCCTGCCCTAAAATTTCAAATGTTCAAACTGCAGCAAGGAACAGGGTTGATTTCTGAATGTATTGTACTTATACTTTCATAGTGTGTTTCAACCACAATGCACAATTTTCCAGTTTCATCTGTTGAGTTCGGTCACGGTTTAACAAAGTTAACACTTGTGTGTGGTTTTGCAAATGCTGGGCCTTTTTTTTATCTCACATCTTTCCAGCATGGTAAAACACAAGCTGATACATGATGTGAAGTTAAATGAACCAATAAGATCTTTAAAAATATAACTTTAATAAGTTATTTTGATGAAATATTATTTCTTCATAAAAATCAGTAGACCTTTGTTGGTTGTGGTTATAATACAGAGACCTGAGGACCAGTCTTCCTGTTTACCACCACAATGGAAAATAACAAGCAGGGCATCAATACATGTCTATATTTGTATGCAAACACGCAGTACTTGAGACCATACTGCACTCTCTCTTCCTGTCAAACAACCAACGTGACCTCAGTAACATTGAAGAACTCCATCTAAACTCTAAACTCTAAACTTTACATTGAGATTGAAGGCAGATTAAATAAATAAAGGAAAATAAAGAATTATGTGAGAATTAAAACTCAGTGCAAAGACTGCAAATTTGTCACAAATACATCTTTATTACAAATTGGATTTTTTTGACATGGTAATAGTTGCTTCTCCCACCTGCCAGCCGTACAAAAATACAACAGCAGAGTGATATACTGGAACAAGTTATCGGTTAACCTCTAAACTGCAGTTCCAGGTGCTTCCTGAGTCTATCTGGTGGCAGCATAAATCACATTTGGCTCCACTTCTCTCCCTGATGCAGGCCTTTGGATTCTTTTGGGCTTTGGATTGAAACTCAATGCTGTGTAGTTCAGGTTATCAGAGCCCAGATTCTGCAAATTAAAGTATTTACAATCACTCATCTGACAGCTGACTTTGTGAGGAAAAACTAAAAGAAATAACTGATGAATGACTTGAAGTGATTGTAGCACTTCCTACATTTTAATACATAAAAGAAAGTTTTCAAGTTAGATTCACCTCACTCTGTGGTGTATTTTGTTCTTCATTAGGAGCTATACAAGAGAGACAACACATGTTATCAATTAATTAATCACATTTATCATATTCCAAATCATGTTTACACAACTTTAAACAGGACATACAAAGACAACAAAGCCAAATTCACTCATTTTGATTTCTGTGTAAACGGAATAACAGAGTTGGTCACTACGTAAACTAACTTTAAACAAAATAGAGGAAAAGCTGATTGTCACAGTCTCTGGTTTCTCTACAATGTGTATTTAACAAGCTGCCGGGACCTTTAAAAAAAACAACAATGTGTGGAAACAAATTGCCGACACTGATGCTTCATTAATACGGAGGCTACATGCACAACTGTCCAGTCGGAGCAGAGTATGTAAATTATGTGCTCAACACAACACACAACAAACTACAGATTCATAAGAGTGCAGAGACTGCAGACTACTTTGCATCCATATGTGTGTACCTGCTGAAAAAGAAGAGTGAAAGGCAATAATATGCGAAGGCAATAATATGTCAGATATTGTCATAACGGTTTGTTCTCCGCTGCCTCCAAGTGGCCAAAAATGTGTTAATGCAGCTTTAATAAAGTTACATAATTTAGATAATCCATACACACACGTCAGTGTTGCAAAGAGATATTTGCTGTTTTCGTCCCATCTTCTTTTTGAGGATATTTGCCTTTAGCCACAGGCCCTTTTCACAGCAGACATTTGTCACTGTAGGAAAAGCACAGGTGTCTCTAATAACAATAACCATGCCTCCACTTTATTCAGTTGTCCCAGTAAAGTCATGACAGTGTGACAGTGAGCCAGCATGCATGATAGCAGGACCCTGAAACTGAAGCACCTAAATGGAATCCAGACATCATTCATTTTATTATTTACACCTTTTCCTGCTGCAACATGTCAAAATGTCTGAAGTGAAAAGGGTCTCTGTGTTACAAGTGAGTAACATTGTTGTTTCGCGCCTGTTGCAGCTGATATTGTGAACGTTACAGACTGGAGAATAGCACTCAGCTGAAAGCCAGTCTTCCTGTGGTTGAGACTTCACTTCAGGCTGATAGAGACAGAACCATTTGTTACCACAGTGGAAAGTGTCAGAATGGGCAGATGTGGGGCATACAGTAATGCAAACACACTCAGGGCCGAAACTGAGTAGCTACTGTATCTTTGTATTTTTCAGTTGGATATGTAGCACCTGACTACATGCTGCCTAGCTGTGATGTGCGCAAAATCCTGTTTCTGTAATGTGAACTCAATATTTTCAAGAACATCGATTAAATATAGAGAATAATTTTAAAGAAAGTCTGCCAGTATTCACTGCTTCCTTTGAGACTCCCACAAAGCTTTGAGTTAACAGACCTCATGATTTTACAACCCTGTCTCCTAAAAATGACGTCAAACAAGTGATGTGTACCTCACTCATTCATCCACTGTTACAGACTTCCATATAACTCTTTCTATAAGAGAATCTGGACAGACATATTCCTCCTTCAAACACCAATCACATTCTTCAAACAAAATATGAGAGACTTCAGATGAGAGAAAGAGATAGAGAGGAAAAAATGAAGGAGCCGATGAGAATTAAAACAGAGCACCATCAAAAATAGCATGAATATGAGCTCTTTATTGCAAAACACAGTTTTTTTGACAGAGTGATGATAAATCAAATAAACACACATTAACAGATTAATAGAAAAAAAAAAAAAGTTTCACTCTGAGTTGCAGTTCCAGTTGCTTCCTGAGTCTATCTGCTGGCAGCATAAATAACCTGAGTCTCCACTTCTCTCTCTGATGCATGCCTCCTGCTTCTTATTGTTGCTGAATATAAACTCAGTGCTGCATCACTGAGGTCCTCAAAGTCCAGATTCTGCAAATAAGAGTCAGAGAACTCTCATACAACATATAGGACTTCAAAAACAATGTCAGATGATGACAAATTATAAAATCATCTTAAATATACAATAAAGAAATAATCATGAGTTAAAGTGATTCTGGGATATTTTAAGTGAGATATAAGGGATATTTTTTGTGGATGCTGTTCTTCATTAATGGCTAAATGACAGAGAAAATAAGTTTGATCAGCTCATCAACATTAATCATTATCCAAAAACATTGTTGTTAATGCACTTTGACATAACAATACAAGGATGTGAACGAGCAATAAAACCAAATATAAAAAGATACAGTAGCTCTAACAAATACCTGTCTGAAGCTTCTTGATTTTGACAACCAGACCAATGATGACCATTACGAGGAAAACAGTCAAACCACCCAGGATCACACTCATCAGCTTTGTTATTCCATCAGACTCTTCTACAAGAAAAAATGAAAGATCAGATTCTACTTTAGCTTTAGTGTTTTGGCACCCTGCTAACATTGAAACTGAATCTAGTTTCACCTTCAGTTGACTGACAGTTTGTGCAATGAAAGAAAACTTTAGGAGAAGCTTACTTTTATACTTGCTGTCCATGTCATTACTGAATTCATCGTGACCTTTTACAAGAAAGATCATTAAATTAGAATCCGTACATTTTACCTCTAGTGACTTGCCTTCTAATTCAGATTTAACGGGACAGAACTGACTAATAATTAACAAAGATCAATGCACAATGACAGATTTTTAATTGGAGGCAGGAAGAATTAAAATTTTAGGTTATGCAAGGAATCTAAAATTGATAAAATTCTCCTAATGTTATTTTGACAGTGGTCCCAAATACTTTACGACAATCTTACCTTGAACCTCTAAATATGTTGCACTGACAATAATTGGGTTTTTGCTCACATAATATCCACAAAAATACAGTCCAGAGTCTGTTAAATCCAATTGCTTGATTTTGAGAAAAAATGTAGAAATGTTGGATCTCATTTCAAATTTGTCATTTTGAGATCCCTCACAGAATGAAGCAGGCTCGAGAGGCTTGAACATAGATGAGATACAGTGAGGCTTGGATCTCTTGACCACTCTGAACCAGAATATCTGAGAGGGAGCACTGGAAAAGTTGGAGCACAGCAGTGTGACGTCTTCACCAGGCTGAACATCCACAGTGTAAAACTCAGAAACTGAGACAGAGATCCAGCCTGAAACAAACGCACAGCTGATAAATCTACAGGAACCTAATCAATACTTTTATACAAATCTACTTACAGTTGACATTGCAGTTGATGTTGTTGAGTAATTCAGTGCCAGTACTTACTCAGGCTGCAGAACAATAAAGCTGTAGTTAAGTTCCTCATTTTGCAAATGATTGTGTCACTGCAATTGCACGTAGCAGCTCCTATTAGAGGGTTTGAAGAGGCGGAGCACGTTTGAAAAATCGCCCCCCCCTCCCACACACACACACACACACACACACAATCAAAGCCTCAAGGAGTGAAACCCTTGTTATTTGAAAGTGGAACATCATGGGATGGGGGCATGATGAGAGTGGGGAGTTGGGGGTTTGTGTATGTGTGCCATCCTCCTCGGCACAACAAAGATGACTTGGAAATGTACCACAAATTCAAAACTGGTCAGCCACCATATGTCATCCTGCTGTCTTGTCTTCCCGCTTGTTCTATATGAAAAATTAACCTTAACCCTCAACAAAAGGGCTATTTTCCACTTGCACAATGTAGTGTGACATATATCCGTTTTACGAACTGCATGTCTGTTTACGTCCACTCAACCTGCTGTCAACTCTGCGCACTTGCCCACTTGCTCATTGTTGCAAAGTACAACAATGAGCAAGTGGGAGTCATATATATTTGTATGCTTTATTGCAAATGATCAATTCAGATATTAAGCATACCACTAGAGACATGTAATGACCAAAGATGGTACAGAAACATAGTCTTCAACTGTGCTGCAGCACGGTGTCTTCAAGTGCTACATACATTCTGTCAGCAACAACAAAACCGTTTCATTGTTTTGTGGCTGTTGCTTTAATTGTGAGTTACATGCTGGAAAAAATAGTGTACAACTGAAGACCAGTCTTCTTGTGGTTGAGACTTTACTGTAAGTTGATACAGACAGTGATGTTTGTTACCACAGGTGAAGAATATAAATTCATGTTGCATGTTTTCACTTCTTGCTCTTGGACAGTAAGATCACTTTGTTTTCCTGTGAATGACTTTGAGACCTTACTAACCTTAACATGGACAAAGTGGATCTAGATGAACTGTTTTAGCTTCAGATGACTGACAGTCTGCGCAATGAAAGAAATGTGATGTACGTGCAATATAAAGAAAGAAGTAAACCAAGAATGGGAACTGAAAGAAAAACAGGACACTGTAATAAGTTTACCTTCAACATTTAAACTTATCACATTACAATATGGCTTTCTGACTATGTAAAATCCACACAGGTGTCAGGAAATTCAAACTTAGTTTCTGAACTCTATTCGACTACATTCCACCATGTATAAAATTTGACAACATTCTTACCTTGAATATTTAAAAATGTTGCACTGACAATAATGTCTGTTCATGTAAAATCCACAGAAATACAGTCCAGAGTCAGATAAATCCACTTGTTTGATCTTGAGAAAGAGGGCAGTGATGCTGGATGTCATATCTTCTTCTTGAAGTCCATCACAGAAGGAAGCAGGCTCAATAGGACTGAACATAGAGGAGATGCAGCGGAGTGTGGTTCTGTTGACCAGTCTGAACCAGATTATCTGTGTGGCAGAAAAGTAGAGAGCACAACAGTGTGGCGTTTTCACCAAGCTGGACCTCCACAGTGTGAGACAGATGCTGAGACAGAGATCCAGCCTGAAACAGACCACAGAGATATTAATCACTTGCAACAGGAAACTAAACAATGCCTTTAAATGAATTTGTTAATGATAAGCATTACAGTCAGTCCTGTGGAGTAATTCAATGCCAGTACTTACTGAGACTGCAGAGTAGTAGAGATGTTATCAAGTTCATCATTGTGCATATGACTGTGTCACTACAACAGCACTTTGCACAACTAAGCCTCTGTAAGGTGGGTTTCATTGGTAAGAGGCAGGTGTTTTTTTGTGTGTTTTTTTTTTTACATTTATTTTGTCGTTTACACTGACTGACCACATAAATGCCTTCTGAAAAAAACCCAGTCTCAAGGAATCATTTATGAAGTTTACAGCATCTCATGTTCCCACAATTGTATATAAATCTGCAAAAACATAACAAGGCATGAATATTTAATATTTAGTCATTTCTAATGTTTTCACCCAACTAAACTTTAACCTTCATGGAGTCGTACAGTCAGCTGAAGTAATTAGTCAGTTAATCAGTTGGTTGATCCATAGACAATTAGCAATGGCAAAAACTTCACTGGTATGTGATTTTGGATAAATCCTTCATTTGCCAGTTTTTCAAGCAGAAATAAATAACATTCACTGGTTATGTCTTTGCACAAAGTATGTCAGGACTTGCTGCCTCTGTTATTATAAATGAAAAATCACCATGAACAGCGCTCACCAGGGCTTTGGATAACCTTTGACATTATTTTGTGTAACTGTTTGTAATTATCAAGTGGCTTATTCTGCTGTGTGAGATTGGTGATTGATTGTATGACTTAAATACCTCCTCTTTATTTAACCCATTATTTCACTTTAAACAGATGTAAGTTATAAAAATAATGATGGCCAATTTCTATTTAGTTGCTTCAGTTTCAGGGTCTTGGTATGGTTCAGTCAAATATAGCAGAGCCATCATTAAATATTATTAGTAACACCTGTGTTTTTCCTACTACAAGAAAAAATGTCTGCTGTGAAAAAAGCCTGTTGTGAGGTAAAATTATGACAACCTTAGCAGAGTGTGTGTGAGTTGTTTTGGACTGCTTTGGGCCAAACTCCAGCTGCTTTCAGTCTTATGTCTGAACAAAATAAAGGACAGCCTTCAAACAGTACCTGTCTGAAGTTGACTCATTTTGATGACAAGTCCAATGATGACCTTAGTGAGAACAAGAGTCACGCTGCTCACGATCACACTCATCAGGTTTGTCATTTCACCAGGCTCAACTACAAGAAAAATCAATAGATTAGACTCTACTTTTCTGTTGAACAAGGATCAAATCTCTACATTTTCACACATTTTTAAGATGAATATTTTCCTTTACTGACTTAAGTCAACTGAGTAATATTTAGTTGATAAATTTTATTCTGCAAAATATATCTTGATGGGGGCTAGGGAGAAAGTTTTAGCTTATCTTTCATGTTGTCATGAGGTTAACCACTGCCTTCAAAGATCAGGCAAAATCCTTCAGATGTTGTTCATATTATTCAGACAGTATTTCATCATAATAATATAATTAAACTATAATTAAAGAGAACACATATCTGTTTTCTTGGTGTGAGCAGCTAAATGATACTTAAACATTCTTACCTTGAACCTTTATATATGTTGCACTGACTATTACTGGGTATTTGTTTATGTAAAATCCACAAAAATACAACCCAGCGTCAGATAAATCAACATGCTTGATTTTGAGGAACAAAGTGGAGCTGTTGGATGTCATTTCAAATTTTCCATTTTGAACCCCATTACAGAAAGAAGCAGGCTCAATATAATTGTACAGAGAGGAAATACAACGGGGCTTGGTTCTGTTGACCAGTCTAAACCAGACTATCTGAGAGGGAGAAGTGGAAAAGTTGGAGCACAGCAGAGTGTCTTCTTCACCAAGCTGGACCTCCACAGTCTGAAACTCAGAGGCTGAGACCGAGATCCAGCCTGAAACACACAGCAGAGACAAAATGAGATTTAATCCTCGGCTGTTAAGCAACAGACAAACAACAGTTCCTCTAATCAACTGTATTAATGAGTAAATTCATTCTTCCTGCTGGTTATTAAAGGAAACATAAGTTAGCCATGGAGTACATTTTGAGAGTAATTCAATGTCAGTACTTACTGAGGCTGCCGAGAAGTAAAGCCGTAATCATAGTAAAGCTCATCAGTGTGTGTTTGACCGTCTACACAACAATGCAACTTAAGATCACTGAGCTCCAGGAAGGAGGTTTTATTAAAGAGGTAGGTGGGTTTTTCTATTTTCATCCTGTAGGTCACTGACCACATAATAACCACTCACTGCTCTACTTTTGTGGCAGCACAAAGATCAGCACACAGAGCAACACGACAACCTAGCTGACACTGAGGTATACTGGTATTTAAGTGCTTGTTGTAGTGCACATGGTGTGAATGTGGGAGGATTTCCATCAATATAACAAAAAATTTAAAAAGTCATGCCGTACTCTGTTCCTGAGTTTTTCTCAGTAACAACGATATTTAATTCCAGCTCTCAACATGTTATACTAATTTGTTCAGATCAAATCTGTCATGTCTTTAATTACTCTGTATAATCTGTATATTTTGAGCTGTACTGTACTTTTATTCAGTTTTATGAGGTAGACTCTTGTCTTTGCAAGTCTGAGGCTTCTATCAGGGTGCTGGTGTATGACGATAAAAGAGTGAAATGAGTTTGAGGAAATTGGTTGGTGTGGTTTGTAAAGAATGTGACGGTTTCAAAAGAGATGGATTTATTGCCGATGGGATTTAAACTAATTACATCTCCACAGATACAGCACAACAATATTGTCACATTTTAACAAAACTCTGTCAAAGTAGCACAGCTTTTGCTGCATGTGGTTTTGTAGCAGAGAGCTAAAGGCTAGGCTGTGTCCAAACACAGCAGACGAAAACAGCTACCCCGTTGTATTTTTCTACATATTCACCATGAAACATTTCTAAAATTAGAGAAAATACAGTCTTGTTGAGATAGTTTCTACATTAGTAGAGGTTGAGAGGTGTAGAGCTTAAACAAATTTAATTTCATGACCCATGATTTTCACCTCATCGTGCTTAGACCACACTGTGCTCTAATTTCTGTTAACTAGTGCAGTGCCTGTTCAAAATGTGCCTGTTCAGAATGGGCTGATTGCTTGGCCTCCTTTAGTGCTGCTTCAAGGCATAGAAAAAAGAATACTGTTGATGTGAGGTGTGAATTAAATGTAAATTAAACCTGTTGTTAAGTAAATTATAATTCTGTTATACACAGATGTTGTAAATAATAGGTACTTGAAATGACAAAAGAACATTTATATACTTTTAGTATACAAATGTTCTTTTGTCATTTCAAGTAAAATAAGGGCTGCATTTAACAGAAAGCTTTCAATCTGTTCTCTTTTTAGAGCACGCCATGTGATTTCTCTGACTGTATTTCTCTTGTCTTGTCGGCCCTGAAGCCCCACCCCCGCTGCTGCACAGAGGGCTGATGGCTTGTTTATTCAAAGTTTGTTAATATTAAACATGACACGTGTCCAAATTGCACCAAATTTGACACTGCACTTCCTTGGGTCCCCAGCAATACAGACGCCAAGTGTTGAATAGATTGGATGAATGGTTCTCGAGATATGCAAGGACATATATATATACATACAGACAGACAAAGAGTCCTTGCTGTATAGTTAGAAGTGATGTGTGATCATCTGCGCTGACACAGGTAAAAACAACAGGTATATACATCCTTACCTGTAATTGTAAATATTACAATATATATCCTTATCTTGGAATGTGATTTCAGATACCCCAAAAGTGGACCACACCATTTTTTAACCTTGAGGTTAGTTAAACATCTTGTCTGCCTGCCTCACTCCCATCATTGCAGTGGCTCGCATCCTCATTAAAGTCTATGCTTGCATGTGTCATGCAAGCCAATGGAGACGCTCTAAGTTAATGTAAGTTAGCTATCTAGCTAGTTTAATACACTTTACTTTCTTACCTCCAGAGCAGGGTCCAAAATTAACACACGCCACTCGCCAAACGTCGGTAAATTTAGTCTTTGGCGAATAAATTATGGAGACCACTTGCCCCTCTGGCCAGTGGACAAAATGAATTTCCTACACACGCTGGAGAAAGCTGCTGGTTCACTGTATTTATTTGTGGGGGTAGATAACTGATTCCCACTCCAGCATAGTGGGTGGCGGTGATGCACGTTAACGCTGGTTGTCACCCACCATAAAATGGAAAAAAGAAGATAACGCTGCACACCCAGCAGCAGGCCGAGGAGACATATACGACATTTCTTCAAAAAGGCGGCAGCTCCGCCGAAGGCTGGTCAGGTGAGAAGATTTTGCCAGTTCAGACAAATACAAATTTAAACTGGTTCTTGTAAATCTGAGTTTAATAAAATAATGTGTTATTGAAAACAGGTGAGGAGAGGGAGAAGAGGAAGATGGAGGAGACTGAAAGGGCTGAAGGAGCAGGTCTGATGGAGGTTAGTGATCAAGAAGAAAGCGAGCAGAAGTTGTTGAAGCTTTCAGTTAAAATTAATACTAAACTTTATGACATAGACCTATTACTCATACTAGGATAAACTAACCTAAATGATTTTATGACATTTTTACTTTTAGAGGATCACACATCAAACATCAGTCTGTTTATGAATAACATACTAAGGACCTGCAACATATCTAAGACAGAGGAGATAGCATTCCTTGACTTCAGTACCTTTGCTTGATCTGTGCCAGTTGTAAGTGGATGGAAAGCATTTAAGTCATATTAGATCCGTACCTATTACAAACTATAAAGAGACAGATCTATTGTGTTGATTTTACACCTATTACTACTCTAAGAATTCATGACAAACTGATATTTTGGGACCATTTAAAAAAAAAATCCTCCTCCCAGCCCCCCCTAGTTAAGGCTTAGCCCCCCTAACCATAAATCTCTAGTGACGCCGCTGTGTACCTCCCTCACTCCTCCCCCTGACAGACCCCCGATGTGACTTCCTTGTGCAAGTTTGACAGTAATAAATGTTCTTTCTGACTCCTCCTCCATCACACATCATACATGCTCTTTTTCTTTTTAGACAAAGGGCAGAAAAAATAAAAAAGACTTTGACCAAGAGACACAGAAAAGAAGAAACATGAGCAGGAAAACACAACCACAGCTTGAGTACAGTAACATTATGAACATTTTATTTTTTGCCAGTGAACCCTCCCCTAGTTTTGTACAGCCATCATGGAAGGAATCCTTACCTTATCTGTATCAGTCTGGTATGGCAGTACAGACAGCAAAACCTGGACAACACAATAATACAGACCAAACAATTACCAAATAAGCAAAACAAAAAACAAATGTACAGCAGCACATAATAAATACTGTATTGGATGATGAAATAAAATCACATCTGAATCCCACTCACTATATATTTCTGCTTGTCCCCTCTAGGAGGCATTACAGGTCTCTGTCTACCAAAATATCCTGCTCTAAGAACAGTTTCTTTATGGCTGCAGCAATCATCCTGAACCCTACATCTTAGATCCTGCAATAGACCCCTGCATTATGCAGTGTGTTACTTCCTTCTTCTTGTGGATTGAGTATGTGTTACTCACTTTATATGATTTTACTGACACTGTGAACTTTAAAACATGCTTTTTATGGCTAGTTCAAAATGAAATATAACAAGTGAATCTGAATTTGGGAGAATCTTTTGAATTGTACATTGTGTACAACTATATGCAGTGCTGTTTGACAGTTTGTGAACCCTTTAGGATGGTCTCTGTGTCTGCATAAATATGACCTAAAACATGATCAGATATTTCTTTCTGTTGAGCTTCAGTTCACAGACGGATACTTTGACATTTTCCTATAGAATGTGCTGGTACAACTCAGAACTCATAGCTCCATCAGTGATTGCAACCCATCCTGGTTCAGAGGCAGCGAAGCAGGCCCAAACCATGATACTACCATGACAATGTTTCACAGATAGGATAAGGTTCTTATGCTGGAACATAATGCTTCTCATTCAAGCCAAAAATGTCGATTTTGGTCTCATCCATCCACAGAAAATTTTTCCAATCACCTTCTGGCTTATCCATGTGGTCTTGAGCAAACCATAGACGGCATCAGTGTTCTTTTTGGAGATGAGTGGGTTTGCAACTCTGCCATGCACACAATTGATGTTCAATGTTCTCCTGATGGTGGACTCATGAACATAGATTGTAGCCACTGCAAGAGAGGGCTTTAGTTTCCTAGACATTACCCTGGAGTCCTTTATGGCCTCTTGGACTATTACATGCCTTGCTCTTGATCTCTGTTGTTCGACCACTCCTGAGGAAGTTAACACTGGTGTTGGATATCTTCCATTTATACACCATCTGCCTGACAGTCTACTGGTGTAGTCCAAACTCTTTAGAAATGGTTTTGTAACCTTTTCCAGACTGGTGAGTATCAACAACTCTCCTTCTAAGGTCCTCAGAAATCTCCTTTGTTCAAGCCATGACACACTTCAGCAAATCTGTGTTGTGAAGCTCAGACTTTGATAGTGAAGACCAAGAATTCTCTTCTTTAAATAAGGCAAGGCTTCCCAGACTCACGTGATTGTCGTCCCATTGATTGAAACATCTGACTCTAATTTCCCCTTCAAATGAATTGACAATCCTAGAGGTTCACATATTTTGCCAAGCACAAATATGTAACTTTGGATCATTTTCCTCAATAAATGAATAAATATGTCTCAGCATGAATTTTAACCAAAATTAGGAAAAGGGAACATATTACACCAGTATTAGCATCATTGCACTGGCTACCGGTAACGTTGAGGATAGATTTTAAAATTTTACTGTTTTACTTGTTTTTAAAGCCCAAAAAGGTCGAGCACCTTCATATCTCTCAGATTGCTTGTCAGAATATGTGCCAAACCATTCGCTTAGGTCGCTTAATGCTGGCTTGTTAAATGTCCCACAAACAAAATGCAAAAAGTATGGTGAGGGAGCTTTTTGCAGCTACACACCAAAGATCTGGAACAAACTCCCACCACATATTAGACAAGCATCCTCTGTTGATATTTTCAAGAGGCAGCTCAAAATTTATTTTTATGGTTTTGCTTTTAATTAACTCAACCTTTTATTTGCCTTTTACTGTTATCTGCTGTTTTTTTACTACGTGTTGTATCTTTCTTATCTCATAATTTTACCTCTTTTAATCACTGTATTTTTTTATTGTTTATTGTATTTCTTTTTTCTCCTTTCTTTTAATATTTTTAAATATCTGTTTTTTGTTTGTTTGTTTGTACCTCTTTCTGTAAAGCACTTTGAGCTGCATTTTCTGTTATGAAAGGTGCTCTATAAATAAAGTTTATTATTATTATCATTATTATTATTTGTTTAATTGATGTCTCTTTATTTAGTTTTAGGACTTCGATAGAAATCTGATCATGTTTTAGGTCATATCTATGCAGAAATAGATCAAATTCTTAAGGTTTCACAAACTTTCAAGCAGCACTGTGACTATATGACCTAACAGCTCTTAATATCAGCTATAAAGCTTCAGAGGTAGTTAAAGGCCAAACATAAGTGCTAAGTTAAATGCTTTTTTTCATTTCCACTAGGTCCTTAAGCCTTCATTATATCTAGTGTTTATGGTTTTACTGTTCTCAAGGAAGGTGAACAAGTCCATAATGAAGCTTTTTCATACCACATGTCCAAAAAGAAAGTTGTGTGTCTTTGTGCTATATTTTTGTAACAAATGTTTTTTTTGTCTGCCTTACAGTTTTCAATATGAGAAACTTAGAATAACATATTATGTAATAATATATTACATAATCTGTATTACTGTTATGTTAATGAATTCACTTCCTACAGGATGAATGTTGTGTGTCACACATTTTGACCCTCTTAACAACCAATCAAATGCAACCTCATTTTTTAGCTGTTGTCTGCTCTTTTGCTCAAAGCTTTCCATCCGGACCTTTGAGACGATGCATCTGTATATGATTCTCTGTGGATTATGTAAGTGTTCAGTATTTGATTTTAATTAAGACTAAAACTTGAATGGCAGCTCATGTTTCTATAACATTATACCTTTTTGACCCAGTTCATCTGTCAGCAGTGACCCAGTCGTCGGCACTCACACAGGACACTGGGGTTCTGTCTGCCAGTGTTGGGGACAATGTGACTTTACACTGCTTCTATGACAGCCAAGTGGCAATGCACTTCTCCTGGTACCAACAAACTTTGGGAAAAGGACCTCAGCGCCTGTCTACTATTTACAAGTATGATAAATCATCCAAAGACTTCCACTGGTCGGAGAAGAACCCTCGTTTCTCTGTCGAGAGGAAGGAAGGGACAAACCATTTACACATCTCCAACATCCAGTTTTCAGATTCAGCTTCCTACTTCTGTGGAAGCTCACACTCCAACATGATTGAATTTGGAGAAGGGGTCTTTCTAAGTGTCAAAGGTATTGTGCTTATGTTTTTTATTGGGTTTGATTAACTGTAGGTGACATGCAAAGGTTGCTGAGGATTTGCATCCCAAACAATAGAAAGTTTTCATATAATCACCCAAAGCTTTAGCAAAATCACTGGTGTTCATTTGACTTAAAGTGTGAAACTAAACATATGATGCAGATGTGTTTATGTAACACATGTCAACAGCTGTCTTGTTTTCAGTTTTTACAAAATTTTCACAGAAAAATAACTGGATTAAAAAACAAACAATCAGAAACCTACTTTTTAATGCCCAAAATAAAAGTGTACAAATTCCCAGATTTTCAAAAAAAGAAAAACAATTAAAGGGTCATGAATATACTGTATATCTCCAAAACCCAGATACAGGAAAGTACCTTTTTTTCCAAGTAATTCTCTGACAGTTAATTCTCTGTGGATTTAGAAGCCAACCTCAAGGAAATTGTCCAGGGACCATCATCTGAGACCGTCCAGCCAGGCGACTCTGTGACCTTCAACTGCACAGTACAAACTGGAACCTGTGATGGGGAGCGCAGAGTTTACTGGTTCAGACACGGATCTCGCCAAGGAATCCTTCACACCCATGTGGATCAGTCTAAACATGTCTCCACAGCACAGTCTATATCACAGAGCTGTGTCTATCATTTTCAGAAAACGAACCTGAGCTCCTCTGATGCTGGAACTTACTACTGTGCTGTGGCCTCCTGTGGTGAGATTCTGTTTGGAAGTGGAAGCAAGCTGCTCATCAAAGACGATGTTGAAGACCCAATGACACAGATAAGAATCTTAGTCTGGCTGTCCATCATTAGAACTGGGGTCCTCCTGCTCTTTCTAACTTTGTGTCTCTTGGCTTATATCAGTAAGTCCTTGATGAAGTCCTGGTGAAGTCCTTAATGTAGAGAATACAGACTTTAGCTATCTTAGTTCAAAACGTTCAGTTAAAATGTATCATGAGAAATTATCACAAATTACACAAAATGAATACCAAAAGTAGATACACATAATTTTTTGTTTGACTGTGTTACAATTTTAAATAAAAGTAACTTTGACGAAGCTCTTTAATCGTTTGCCTCTTCATACAGTGTCATTGTTTTTGCTGTGTCGCTTGAATTTACAATGAATTTAATCTTTAGAAAAGAAAAGCAACTACACAAACAAAACATTTTAAACAATTATATAACACACTTGAGTTGGCTGACAAAAATATTGCAAAACACTGTACCTCCTAGTGACTTTTCAATACAGTTGCATTGAATATTATTATTCATTAGTCAATTTGTTTAATTCTCCATATAACTTCTTTTTTGTAATGATATCCAACTCAAAACTCCAACAACAACATTAAATTTAAAATGCCTTCAGTCAACAAAAAATACAATCTCAAGTAATTTCAGTGTTGAAATGATTGAATAAGATGATCATTCTACCAATAACATTCATTAGATTTTGAAAAAAATTATAAGAGAGGCTAATGATGGTGGTGATGTGCTTTTTTTTTATCAAACCACCTCCTTTTTCTCTCCTTACTTTTCTGTTGGTTTCTTTTTTTGTTTTAGATCCTCTCACCTCTTTCTTCCTGGCTGGGAAAGAGAACCACAGAGACAAAAGGCCAGACCATGTGGTGTCTTGAACCACATGTGCTGCCCGAAGAGTGCAAAGCTGGGTTTTAAATCTCTTAACTGTGTGGGTCTCTGTTTGAGGCCAGTTGGTGTAAGATAAAGGTGTCAGGTTAGGAAGAGGTTAGTTGCATGCAAGGCCTAGTTACTGGATGTAATGTGTGTTAAGCATGCTAACCTTAACTTAGCAGCTTAGCAGCTTGATGCTAACTTTCCTTTGTTGCTGAATTCTAAGCAGGCTCTCGCGTCGCTGCTTGTTCAAGAGAGTTCTGTGTGGGTCTACTTGGAGCAGATCACACTGGGTCAGAGAGCTTCTGCAGTAGATGCAGCTGTAAAACTTGCTTGTCGGAGTGGATGAATGTATGACCTTCTTATCCATATCAAACACACTATGTCTATAAAGTTAAATTGCTATTGTACTTTAAATGATATAAATAGGGTTGTTGGTAATATGCTAATCAGTATATAGTCTACAATAAAATCACTCTACCTGATTCTACTTAAAAGCAACATTTGCAAACATGTGTTTGTGGTCTAATTTATTTATTTCTCCCGTATTCTACATCTCCTGATTTAAGTACAGGGGTGAAGGAAGTGGCGGAGTCCAGCAGTCCTCTACAGCCTCAGATGTAGGTCATAGAAAGGAACCTAAAGACACTCTAACTGCCATTTTACTGTGTCTTTAAGCTTTAATAGATAACATGGATGTGGAGTGGGGTATAGTATCACACCTTTAGTATTTTCCTGGTATTTTTGTGGTTCGAGGTGAGCAATCTACAGTGCATCATCAGTGGCTGTGTTAGGTGTCACTTTGGGGCTGGTGTAGCTATATGTGGTTATGAATAACACTGCTGTGCAGTATAATAAATTAACAAAAAATTTAATTAAACAAAATGTGTCCCAATGTTTTGCAGGTTGTCTTTAGTTTTATTGATGAAGGTTTCATCGATTGAATATAACTTTGCTTACATGCAACAATATTACTAATGCTAAACCTGCGAGGGACACAATAGTTTGGTCGAGCCCTTGCATGCTGTGTCAGCTGACAGTTCTCTGTATTAATAAAAAAAGAGAGACAAAGATTTTTAGTATTTCTCTGATGACAAATGTAGTACTCGTCTCATCACTATTAAATTTAACCAACCCAGTAATGACTGTGCTTTACTCCTCATGTTGTTCATCCCTGTGCAGCATCTTTTACTCATTTGGCACTGGACTGTATGCTGAGACCCTAAGTGACAGTTTGTGTTACTGTATAAGTCACTGACTTTAAAATAGTCTCTTTATATTTTTCTAACTGTAATTTTTTTGTTTTTAATTGTATTGAAAATATTTTCAAATATGGTAACTAGTTACTTTTTATTTATCATGCAAAAATATGTTAAAAGACCAAGCTCAGTTGTGTTTGAAAAATAAATGATTTATTTTAAATTTACATGTAAAGACACAAAAAACACATTAAATGTCAACTTCTGTCAAATCACACAGGTTTCCTTTAAGTTAAATTTAAGAATTTAAACTCAAGAATACAAAAATGCAGTCTCTAAACTAATCTGATTCTGCAGTTGCATGGTTTATTTTCAACCAATTTTTTGGTCAAAAAGCAATTTCTGAAAAATAAATTTAAATTAATGAAAATAATACAGAAAAAACACCATACATTTTCTGTTTGAAAGCTGGAAGCAAGCACTACTTCTAGCAAAGTGATTGCAGTGTTCATCCAATCAGATGTAGGAAAGGTTTATATTGGTGCCTCAGTGAGGGAGAATACTTGACACACTCTGTTCTTTAAAATGATGTCCTGTGAATGTGTTATACAGCCTTGACAGACAACAATAACAGGAAATCCAGTTTTCATTCTTCATTCTCCATTCTTTCACCCCTTGTCTATACTTGCTGTTGACAGTATGAGACATCAGTATAAAGTACAGAGTCTCTACTGTGTTTAACTGCAGTTGGCCTGCAGGAGGAGCTTCTGGGAGCTGAACGCACAGCTGCATAGATGACTGCACCTCCAGTCTGAAAGACATGGAAATGCAAATATTGTAGACTTGTTCAGACAGTTTGGACACAGAGACAAATATATCTATTAAGTTAATATCTGTCACTGGGTGCTGGTGACTGAGGCACACACTATAAATTATATTAAAGAAAATGTATCACCTGATTGCCTTCAAGGGATCCATCGTGGGATCTGGATAGTGCTGAAAAAAGGGACAGCTATTATCATTGCTAGTTACTGCAGCATATAACAACAGATATCACTCTACTTCTGCTGCAGATATACAGACAGTTAATGCAATGCAGTCTTAAATACCTGTGGGATCTTTTCTCCAACTCCTGCAATGTGTCCATACAAATAGAAGTGTCACCATCCCAAGAATGATGTTTGACACCATCAGTGCAATAATGGTTGGACTCAGATCAGCTGGTTTGGCATCATCTCCTTAACAGAAGAAAATACAAACTTTTGTATATTCTCTGTAAATGACAGCAAATATGAACAGGAATCTTACTTAGTATAAGACATATTGTTACACGACAATTTTCAGCGTTAATGTAACACAATGCCATTGCAAGGTTTTTATCAACCAACACCCATCTGAGTTATCACACCCAGGTGTCTTAAGTTTACACCAAACTTGTGCTCAGAAAATGGAATCACTGAGCGTGGCTCTAGGGGTGGCAATGTCGATCTGTTTGTTGGTCAGTCCATCGCTTTGGCTCAGGCTGAAATATCTCAACAGTAATTGGCCATTACATTTTTATTGTCATTTCTGGTCTCCAGAAGTCCCCTGACTTTTTAGAGCCACCAGCACATCAAAGTTTTCATAGCAGTGTTTCCCCTATATTCATTCAGCAGCGGCGCACCACCACTGCAAAATTATGAGCACCGCTGCTAAAATTTCAGACGATCATTAATGATTTTCTCTCGCACACTGTGCAACACCCTACGTTATTGTGGATTTTTTTAGTCATCCTCACTCTCTTCGTTCTTCAAAGGACATCTACGTGTTTTTGAAAGAGTAGCGTTGCTCCGTTAAGGAATAAGGCAGTCCGTGTGTGTGTGTATGTGTGTGTAAATGTGCGTGTGTAGTTGCACGATCGCAGACAGCAAGTGGTAGAAACGTGACGTGAATGCGAGCGGAGCAGAGGAAAAGTTTAGCAGTAAGTTGTCAATCTGGCAGTAAATGTACAGTACAGACTGTGTGTCAGTTAGTAAATGCTGTAGCTCCTCAAGAAAATACTCATCTATCGAAGGGGGTTAGCCCCGAAGTTAGCAACAACGCGTTAGCTTAACTTGACCAGGCTCACTTAAGGTGGACAGACTTTTAAGGTGGACCAGCAATTCTCATTTTAGTGTCAATCTCAGCCGCTCTTTAGCAGAGAACGGAGAAGTGTGTAGCTGATGAGTCTTTCATACGCCCCCACATATGACAACAAAACTTTGATTTATGGCCAAATACCTGCAAAACAAATGACATCCCCATCAGCTGTTCTTTGTGTTTTGTGCTAATTAGAAAATGTTAGCATGCTTCCATGCTAAACTAACATGGTAAGCATTATACCTGCTAAACATCAACATGTCAGCATTGTCACTGTGAGCATATTAGCATTCTGACATAAGCATTCAGCCCAAGCACAGTCTCACAGAGACTCACAGAGACTCACTGAGATGTTTAGTTTTGTTAATTATCAAAGCACCACTTCTTTTCAAATTGAAATGCACCATCTTGGACTGAGAACATACATTTGTCACTATTGTTGTCTTACTGTTAACATTAATCCTGGTCCCATTTCCAAACAGTACTTCTCCACATGAAGTCACAGCACAGTAGTAGGTTCCAGCATCATCAGAGCTAAGGTTCCTCATGAGAAGGTTGTTCACACAGGTAGCTTCTCCAGAGCCAGTATCAGTACTCTGGCAGGTGTCATTTTTATTTCCAGAGGAGTAAATCATCTCAGGAGCAGAATAATCAGAGTTTTTCAGCCACAAGACGCGAGTGTGTTCTGCTGCACAGCGGTCAGTGTGGACAGAACAGCTGAGAGTCACAGAGTGTCCTGGCTGCACTGACTGAGACTCTGGTTGCTGGACGACAGAGTCACTGATCATCTTTGCACCTTAAGAAAGAAACCAAATCAACTGTGATCATTTACATTATGTTCACATTCAGCTGAATTTATCGCTGCTTTGTGATAAAGTACATAGAATAAATACCTTTCAGCCTCAAAAAGGTTCCTTGTCCAAACTGAACCTTGTTTAAATTGATCACTCCACAGTAGTATGTGCCAACATCTTCCCACTTTGTTGCAGATATGATCAGATGACTGCTGATGCTGTCAGATTTTACAGAATAATAGTGATGAAATTGGTCGCCAAATGTTGTCAGATTATAAAAAGTATCTGTTGAGGCCACTAGCTGTAGTCTCCTGCTAGTTGTCAGTTTGTACCATACTCTAGTTCTTACAGAACTATGAATGCGACATGTAATAGAAACTGCTTCTCCAAGTGCTGCTGATTGGAAAGGAACAGGTTGAAAGACGTCACTTAGCTGTGCCTCACCTAAAACAAATCAAACAAACATGAATGTGTCTAAATAACAGTCACTTTTGTGTGCACATAAAACAATCTCACAAGTGGATTTTTCTGTTACTTACACACAGACCAGAGCAGTAAAACATTTAGCAGGCTCAGCAACAACTTCTCTGCTGGTGGCTCCATCTTCTCCACAGCAGTTCTGACTTGTGACAGTGGCAGCAGTCTAAACAGATTCACCATGCAGGACACATCCATGTCACATCTGTCAGGTTTCTGATTGGTTCATTGTATTCATCTTGGTTTACCTGATTGGCTGCTTAGTAAATCCAATATGTAGGTTTGTTGCAAATGTAGCAACAAAAAAACAAACTTCAATCACAGTCTTTGTGGTTAACATGTCGTAGTTCTACCAGCAGCTATATCAGCAATGTAGCTTTTCTGGAAAATTGTTTCTGTTTTAAGAATTATTGATGCTCTACTTAATAAAAGATGATGGATAGTAGCAAAGCATATACAGTGTGAGTGAAAAAAAACAAAACAGGAAATACAATAATGTGAAAATAGCAGAAAACAATATTTTGACAAATCAGATTGATCCTTTGACAAGAACAAAAACAAAAAATGTAACTAAACATTTTATTGAGAAGAAAAAGCTAGTAAGAGGACCTTGAATTAGCTTTTGCTGCTGTGTGGTCCTGAAAGTTTACATCAAAATGATCAAAAGGTTCTCAAGCGCACTGGAAATTAAGTTAAATAGGGCGGGGCAATATATCAAATTAATCAATTTTTTGTTTTTGTACGATGTGTAAAATGTCTAAATTGTGAAAATCAAGTTACATTTAGTAAATGATAGCTTCCTAATGATATCAAGTCGGCCCAGCGCTATATTAAATGATTAAAAACTGGCAGCCTCGGTCGACCTCTTCACTGCATTTGACACTGAATGCTACAGGAACTCTGCTGGATGCCTTTATGACAGAAACACAGAAGGTGTACTGGCTGTGGGCTCAGCTCTTTCTCTTCTTGTAAATATACAGTTTAACAGGAAGGGGAAGAGGTGGCAAGAAACCGTGTCCTGTTCATACTGATATCTATGTAAAGAAGGGACTGGGAACAATGGTCTTTTAGTCCCAACTATGGTCAAGCTTCAAAAACACTTGATCCAACACTTCTCATAATGCAACTCAATAGCATCTTTTGTTTAGACCGTCCCTTCCTGGTAAACACCTACAGCCTTTAAACTCCATGCAACCAGTTGTAACTGTCTGTTAAAAAACTGATTAGTAGATTAGGTGATTAACATAAAATACCATTTTTTGATCCTTTTGCTAATATTTTGGGGTTTTGGACCATTGGTTGGACAAAGCAAACAATTTAAAGATGAAGATTTATTTTTCAATCTGCATGTCAGAGATACAGAAGATGTAGTAACATTATAAATCAGTACTTTTCACTCCTGGTTCTCATGAGCCCTGATGTTATTTCTTGATTACGTGACTAAATATAATAGTCACCTGACTGGCAGCACAGGTAACAAACCAACTTCAGAGACATCCAACTTGAAACCACAGAGACAAAGAAGACACGAGAGAGTCTGAGATCTCTTCTCTTTACTATCAACTGCAAAGAAGTTACAAAAAGCCTCTTACACCTCTGTCTCTGTGGCAACATGTACAACAAACAACCTTCAAAGAATGTTCTGTGATGCCTTTAGACTTGCGTATTTTACATGTGATGTCAAAGATGCAGGGCTGGTTAGAAGTGCGGAAACTCTTCGAGTAGCTAACCCACGAACACCTCAGAGGTGTGAGTGCACTTTTAAATTTGGCAACGAAGAGTACAGTAACAGTGGAAATCAGCAAGTTGTAAGGCAAGATGTAAGTTTCGCCACTCATCACTTCAAAGAAACCTTCTGACAGAAGTCATTGCAAGGCAAGCTTTCAAAGTATTTGATCAAATGTAAATGAAATCATTTTGACAGAAGTGTTTGTGTTTCAGGAGAACTCACATTACCCTGATAAACAGTTGTCTTTGTACACAGAATCAAAGTACAAATGAAACATGTTTGCTCTGCTTTACAGTGGAGTACACACATTCACTCCAGCGGTCGTCCTGCTGTCTTCTTGATGTTTTGGCCTTGTGATACCTTAAAGCAGCATGATGAAGGTTTTCTGCATCTTGACCTAACTGTTAACAAAATATATGGTTAACCACTATAATGTAAGATACAGCACAAGGCTTGTGGAAGGACCTGTCATGGTGAAACAGACTACATCATGCACTCAAATAAATAACTTGTGTGCACTAATTAACAGAACATAACATTAAACAATCAATTAAAACTACTAACAACCAAAGCTGACCAACAGCTGCAACAAAGGCTAGCAGAGAAAGAAAAATAAAGATGTTGCTGTGCTGTTAAAAATTCTGAAGTCTTCAATAGAACATGGTGCTTACCTCTGCATTAGGAGTAGAGGTCGCTGAAAATGTTGAGTCTGGTTGTGACAAACAAAATAAAAAGTCAGTTTTATTCAAATGAAATGTGTCCTCAGTACTTCATTAATATTACAAGTACCTGTACATTGGCAGTTTCTCTTCATTATGCACACTGTGAGAGCCAGTAAAACAACCAGGACGGTGGTGAACGCCAAAACTCCGCTCAAGAAATACACCAAGGGAAGAAGGTCCACCTCATCTGTAGACATTACAGAGCTTTTAGCTTTTTTCTCATGTATATCATAATGGTCAAGTCTACCTTAAAACAGAACTGACATGCCCATATAGTATGTACAATAAAAGGGTTGTAAATAGTCCACCTCTCCATACAGGCCACAAAAAGATTTCAGTGTAAGTAAAGGGGGCCAAATCCACAGTTCTTTGACCTGTGTAAAAATTCATCCTTAAGTTCAGGTGAAGCTAATTTGAGGCTCTAAGCAGTCTGACTTAGTCAAAACAAGTGTTTATCTTCCATATGCAATACTCACATGCCAGTTTAAAGAGTTGTTGATCCTCAACCCATTTATCTTCCAGCATTAGTCTTTTTTTGTGATTGAGTCACCACAAAAAGCATCCCTTGCTTAGCTGTGGTGAAGGGATATTAGTTTCAGCTGAACTTTGAAAAGCATATTTGCCACAACAAAAACTGTTGAATTATTCTCCATCTCTTACAGTGGTGTTGCTTTAGGAAGCAGTTGCTCCATGGTTGGTAAAAACAGAAGGAATAATTACAGCAACCATTCATTCTTACTGGCATGTGAGTATTGTATTAAGATAGAAAATCTGCACCTATTCTTTAAAGAGTTCTCTCCATTTAACAAATGAGATGGCCTCTGTCCACATGAGGCGACAGCACAGTAGTAGGTCCCAGCATGAGAAACATTCAGACTCTTCATTGGTGAGTTGTAGACACAGGTGTGTGTTTGTGTGTTGTTGTTCCTCTCACACTGATCATTCCTGCCTCCATGTGTGTAAATGACTCCTGGATGAGATTCTTCAGAGTTTTTGAACCAGTAAACACTGTGTTCTCCATCATCACAGGTCCCAGTGTGTACTGTACAGTTCAGAGTCACAGAGCTCTCAGATGCCGACTGATGGACCAAAGCTTGGATGTTCAAACCTGAACCCTTTACATTGAGAGTAGTGCTTTGGATGGATTGTTTTACTTTTTTTTTTACATTTACATTTTATTTAGCAGACGCTTTTATCCAAAGCGATGTACATATGAGATTGATACAACACAAGCAGGGATCTAGTCAGGAGACAACAACACGAGTACGTGCCATAAAGCTTAAGTTTGGGCCCGATAGGACGTAGATGCCAACAGGCAGTGCAACAAGGCAATGATTAGAGTGAATAGAAGCATGTTTGTTTGTTTTTTTGTTTTCTTTGTTTGTTTTTGTTTTTCTTGTTTTTTCTCTACCTACAGTCCATCAAGTGCAGAGGTGTTTGCGAAAGAGCTGGGTCTTTAGTCTTTTCTTAAAGATTGAGAGGGACTCTGCAGATCGAACAGACTTTGGTAACTCATTCCACCACCGGGAACTACAGAGGAGAAGAGTCTAGCTAGTGACTTAGGGCCCTGTTGTGGTGGTGATACCAGGCACCTTTCATTGGCAGAGCGTAGTGGGCGGGAGGGAATGTAGACCTGAATGAGGGAGTTCAGGTAGGCAGGAGCCATTTTAGTTGCTGTTCTGTAAGCAAGTGTCAGGGTTTTGAATTTGATGCGGGCAGCAACTGGGAGCCAGTGGAGGGATATCAACAGCGAGGTGACATGTGCTGTTTTGGGCTGACTGAAGACCAGACGTGCTGCCGCATTCTGGATCATCTGCAGAGGTTTAAGTGTACATGCAGGGAGGCCTGCCAATAAGGAGTTGCAGTAGTTGATGCGTGATATTACGAGAGCCTGTACTAGGAGTTGTGCTGCAAGCTCAGACAGGTAGGGTCTGATCTCCCTGATGTTGTACAGGGCGAATTGATGCGATCGAGCAACTGAGGCTACGTGACCCTTAAAGGTTAGTTGGTAATCAATCATGACACCTAAGTTCCGGGCAGATTTTGTGGGCATGAGTTGGGTTGATTCGAGCTGGATGCTGATGTTTTGTTGTATGGAAGGACTGGCTGGCATGACAAGGAGCTCGGTCTTAGAGAGGTTAAGCTTAAGGTTCTTTCATCCATGCTGATATGTCGGCAAGGCATGAAGAGATCCTAGCCGAGACTGTGTGGTCTTCTGGTGGGAATGACAGGAAGAGCTGGGTGTCGTCAGCACCCAGAAACGTGGACTGTCCTTGAATTCATCATGAAAAGTGTTAATTTTGTTATGCCTGTAGAATGTAGTCACCGGCTTTGGTTTCTGTCCCGGAGTTTGCTTATACCAGTAAAGCATCACTGCAATGTTATCTCGACAAAAGCATTGCAAAGTCACACGTTCCTCAACATTAGCTGAGTCAAAACGTATAGATGTTTGTTTTAAAGATGTCATATGAGCTGAGGAGAAAGTGAAGAGACAAAGGAAATGCACAAGTCATTTAATGCCAGTATGTTGTAGTGAACTGTATTGCAGAATGCATAAAAACATGTTACAATCATATGGTTACACTTTAAAGCAAAAAGGCAAATCACAACTTACCTGTATTCGCCACAAACAGATATGTGAAAAACAAAGCAAAGTATGGAGGTGTCATCGTGCCTCAAATGCTGTGATGAATGAATTGAATCTCTGTACGTTCTCTGCTCCTCAGAGAGAAGACTGTGTTTGATTGGCCAATCAGAAGTCCTAATTTGGAAAGAGTGCTCAGTGCCCCTTGCCCTCACAATGTTGGTCCTTGAGAAGAGCTTTATCAGCAACAACATGACTCTTCAGCCTCTGTAAATCTAAAGATTTACAAAGAATCACTGATAAAGAAATGACTTGTGTAGTTTATACAAAACATCATACAGTGAAGTCAGTGAACAAGGTGAATCAGGATTTACAGCTTGCAGAAATACATTGACTGACTGACTGGCTGGTGGGCAACACAAGCTAGTTGTAACTGCTTAGCATTGATGTTAAATGACTACCTGACATACAAGCATATTGGGGATAATTTTCAAGATAACATGAAGGATTTTCTTCCAAATCGGGAAGCAATTTCCTTAATTGTTAGTCAGCCACATTAACAATCCATAGTTGGTTAATCGTTAACAATTTATGAAATACAGTGTACATTTTTCCGCAATAAAATCATTTTAAACCACTGTTGTGGCCTATAATCACTGCAAAATCAGTAGTGAATTAGGAATGAAGAACAGAATTAAAAATTAAATTACATAAATATTTTTCTCATTTAAAATGTGGAGCGCTGACCTCCGTCTGTTGCTATTCGCAGTACTTCCAGGTTTCATTAGAGGACATAGATTAAATAAGACCAGATCTGTTGGACACATCAAACAAAAAAAAATATAACCCATTTTTCCCCTATCAAAAGGGCCTTCAACAGTAAATAGTCTGTAACAATATTGAATGAATATAAAACAGGTTATCCACAACTGACTTCAGTCTTACTGGTTTTATATATAATAATATGGGGATTTTTAAAATTTGTGGGGTCCTTACAAGCGGTCAGAAAACACACCTGTAACTCCATCTTATTCAACAGTAAGAGGCACCACAGAGTGGCGCAACTACAACAAATCCACAGTATCTTTTCTGACAGTTACACTGCACGTAAGTAGTCTTCTGCATTGTTGGGGAATATATTTTTAATTTCCATTAATTAATTAATGGTAATTAATCAATAACCAATTAATCACCAACATCACTGTTCCAAATAGTCCAAGATATTAATAAAGTAAACTTAAGTGTTGTACATTTTGGCAACAAATGAAAGACTTCAAGGTCACATTCAACATCTTAACTCTGCTGACTGCTATAAGAACTCCATCCTCAAGCTATGTTACACACCAGGGTTTACTGTATATGTACACATGACTCAGTCAAATGAAAAACAACTACTAAGATTAAAAAAATACACAAAAATCAATGTGTGCAATTTGTGATCAATAACAGAACTGTCAACAGTACATAAAGCCACATGATGTTCAACCCAAACTGTTTTGACCTAATGATTAGAAAACCCTGCAAAGAGACCATGCTGATTTGTTGACAGATGACTGTTGATTTAACACTTGAGTGTTTTTTCTGTGTGAACTCTCTGAAGGTGCTGCTCTATTTCCTACCACTTACTGAACCTGGAGACAATATAATAGCTGAGTTGTTCCACACTTTATAATACATACTAGGAACTAAAACAATAAGTGTTAGGTGTTGTCATGGTCAATTAGAGAAAGCTTCACTCTGAGAAGAACTTAAGTTAACATAAGATGATACTCTACTCTCACTTTTAAAATGTTAATCATTTGGTCCTTTTGTGTTGCAGCATGTTATCTGCATTTGAAACATGACCCTCATTTCAGCCAGTTGCCTTTCAAAATGGTTTTTTACTTTTGCCATTTGTCTCAGCTTGTATACGCTGTGGTTTGGAGACGACAGGCCAGTCTTCCTGTGTTCAAGCGAGGGGTTATGTTTCCACCGGTGGAAACGTCTTCACAGTCGTTCACACCTTAGTCACAAGAGTGAAATGCTGAGAGCTGGCTAGTTTGAAAGGTACTACCTGCGCTTATGTTTCTGGTCAGAAGAATCTATTAATAGGTCAGAGGGGATTTTTTAGCATGCTTTGTGTACTGTGTCTGTATCTAATGCTGCACATCACAGCTTACTTTAACAGGGGGTAGTTTTCCATAGACTAGTTTGTGTTGTACATTTTGCCTTTTCTGTTTCATGTATTTTGTGAGGCTTACAGCTTCTAGCGGAAATGACAAAGCTGTGCTCTCTTCTTTCCCTCTGCTATGCAAAATGCTGAATATTATTCTTTTACTTATTTGTGGATGAGCATTGTAACGTTGTAACTAACTAATGTTAATCATGCATCACCACAAACTTTTCCTGCTGTCATAATCATTAGCTTTTATTTTGTTTTGCCTACTGCTGCATATTAAAGGGCCAGAATGACTTCTGATAATCCATATAACTCGCTGACCTTTTTATTGGAAGGACTTTATACCAAAGAAATAGTCCCCATGAAAAGTGCTCACAGTGAGGTCCATGGATTATTCTGAGTGACAACAACACTGTTTTTGATGTTGAGCTCTTCAAAATTGTCTTTCACTGACTTTTGACTTTTGTAGTTACATTCACCGAGTCAAGTTTTGAACTACACAAGATTGATTTCATACGTTGATGCATTATGGACCTGAAAATTCTTAACAAAGAGCTTGCACAAGCTGCATTCTGAGTGATGTGGCTAGAGTCACTTTATCATGAAACAACAAGAGAAAGCAGACCTCTCCCACTCAAAACAATCTTGTTGACCAGTTCGACAAAGCTTTATTTGAACTTTTACACCTATTCTTTCAGACAGGAATTCTCTGTCCTTCCTCTGTGAGCTATTCAAAGTTAGCACATTGCATTTTCTGTGCTTTTTCTTTCTTCAGTGTTTTTTTGTTTACTGCTGTGGTCACGGAAACGCTCTGATTAGCTTTAAGCAGCCTATATTGCCTCCTTAAGAAATGAGATGGATTACCTCCTGCACCTAGAGTATGTTCACCAGAGTTGCACGTTTGTGGCTGCTGGGCCAGGATGGTCTACTGGATTCATGCAAGACCCCAGTGCTGATAACTGAGCCAGGGCTGCAATTAATGGTTATTATACAACAGGTAGGTCCAACCAAGCAATCTGATTGGTCAACTAGACATTTAGAACATGCTCAAATCAGCATGACAGCACACTTAGCCGTGCTCAAATGAAGAAAGCCTCATCACTAAAAGAATTACTCTACTGTGTAGTAAACTAGGTTTTATTATGTAGGATTCTACTGACGTGAGTGATTGTTTTCCAGGTATTAGTCATACCCCATGTATTTCCATGGAAACGGAGATAACACAAGCAAAAGGTTTTTTATTCTTACAGCGAACTGCCTCACAATATGACTAAATTTTGTTTATATCTTTTATTTTGTTAGCAATGTTGTTTAATCGCAATATTATATTGCTTAATTTCATTATTTATTAATCTGACAATTATTTTCTCGATTAATTGTTTAGTCTATAAAATGTCAGAAAATAGTGAAAAATGCCTGTTATAATTTCTTAGAGCCCCAAGTGACATCTTTAAATGTTTTGTTTTGTCCAATCAATGGTCCAACACATTTGAAATATCCACACTGTCAAACTGAGCCAAATCTGGCAGCCATGTTGGGCCACATTGAATTCTACAGCACTACCAGAGCACAGCTGGCACCAACACTCAGCAATAATCAACCCCACTGAGCTGGCAGCCTGGCATTGTTTGACTTCTAGTCTGTCACCATGGTTTACTCATTGGAAGGGTCACAGAAAAATGGGACAGTCAAAGACAAATAAGTAATCACATATCACATTATTGTCATTTAGAGAGAACAGTCTTAACATCTTTAGCAAAGTGTAACAGCCAACTAACTGGCCTTGAAATGATTAGTTGATAAATTTATTAGTTGATGGATAGATAATTAATTAGCAAATGTTTTGATAATGTATTAATTGTTTTTCTCATGTTTTGATTTTCTTTGTCTTATGTGTTACAAAATTTAATATTTTGGGGATTTGGACCTTGATAATTTGAAGATGTCACCTTGGCCATTGGGACTTTTCAACATTTTTTTTTTTTTTTTGACCTAACAATCAATTAATAGAGAAAATAATCGGCAGATCAATCTTTAATTTAAATAATCGTCAGCTGCAGCCCTAAACATCAGTATTGCTTTGTCTTGGGTAAACTGTATGAATCAATGCTAGATGTTTCCAATCCATCACAGGTCAGCTGGGTTGGTAAATATGACCATCACTGGCACTTTTCTATTGGATACTGCATATTAAAGTCCTCTTTATTTAAACACCATTTGCCCTGACGTTTCTCAGTGCTGCTTTAATCACAGTCATGACGAAGTACTGACCTGTTCATATTTCACAATAACACAATAAAGAGCTCTTTGGTCACATTTTAAACTTTTTTTTTAATAAAAAGGCACAAGGGGGATGACATGTTATATGATAGCAAGAATCTCTTTAGTCTTCATTCTCTCTGGTTTGTCCACCTTCTCCAGATGAAACTTCTTGGTTCTGTTGTCAGTACCTGATGTCAGAATAAACTATAGAGTGTCCACTGTGTTTCACTGTAGCTCGCCTGGAGGAGAGGCGTCTGGGTGCCGCACTCACAGATGCGTATATAACTGCTCGACTAATCTGTTTGAATTGAAATTTCTAATAATTAACACTCAGAAAGACGTCATGCAAATCAGACATAAAGATTATATGTAGCTAACATATTACTCTGTTAGTGCTCTTACCTGATCGCTGTCAGAAGATCCATCATTAGCCTCTAAAGAAACAAAGACAACTACTGTTGATTCCAGTTACTGCCGAATGTAACACAATGTGGATCTGATTCCGCTGCAGATATACAGCTGATCAATACAATGCATCATCTTAAATACTTGTGACACTTCTGCAAAGTGCCCATATAAGAATAAAAGTCACAATCCCAAGACTGACGTTTGACAGCAACAGCACAATAACAGTTGGACTCAGTTCAGCTGGTTTGGTGACGGCCGTGTTTCCTTTTAACAGAGGATGATAAACAAACAGTAATTAATTTAGATTTGTATATACAAATAACTGCCAGTGCAATATCCACTATTTGACAAAGAAACATATGTATTCCCTTACTTGGACATCACAACTGATTGAACAAAATTAGAATATAGAAAATATTCCAGTGTTGGCCAGTTACTGGATTGGGCAGAATATGATATTCAAATGGTCAGTTCAACCAAATTACACACAAAAAGTCCCAGTAATATTCATATTAGATGATTCTGCAGCTCATGATTAATGTTCAGTGCCAACTGTCATTGTCAGTGCAGGATGTAGTGTGCCCTTATGTAGTGAGGAGGAAAGTAAAGATTTGGTGGTCTGACTGCAGGAGACCATCGTTCGCATCCTGTCACACACCTACATTTAACATTTTTCTTTTTTATGAACTGAAACCACAATCTTTTCTTAACTGTAACCACATGTTTTAGTTGCATAACCCTAACCAAACCATAACCACGATCTTTCCCTAATGTTAACTATACTGTAGTTGCCATGCACAGATATTGTAGAAAATTTGGAGTTGGACATTGAAAAAATGTTGGTATTGAGTTTCTCATCTGGCTGTAGGGTTGAATACAGTGTAAGTAAATTTGTTTGTGGGGCTCAAAGCACTGTCAACTCCACAAATGTGAACTGAAAAACACTTATACAAGTTATTTACTATTTTACATTTTGAACAATGACTCTACTCTTATATAACTGTTCTCTTACTGTTAATATCAATCCTGGTCCCATTTCCAAACAGTACTTCTCCACATGAAGTCACAGCACAGGAGTAGGTTCCTGCATCATCAGACCTGAAGTTCCTCATGAGAAGGTTGTACACACAGGTAGCTTCTCCAGAGCCAGTCTCAGTAAACTGGCAGGTGTCATTTTTTATTTCCAGAGGGGTAAATCATCTCAGGAGCAGAATAATCAGAGTTTTTCAGCCACAGGACGCAAGTGTGTTCTGCTGCACACCAGTTGGTGTGAATAGAACAGCTGAGAGTCACAGAGTGTCCTAAAAACACCTGACTGAGGTTATCATAATTCATACATGAAAGGGTTAAAGAGTTTATTGGTAAGATAAAACTGTACATTGATCACAATGAAGTAAAGTCATATTTACAAAACTGCTGTTTTAGGGAAAGTAAAATGACCCTTTTAAAGTTTGTCTGTAAGACAAAGATAAAACATGTCCAGCTCTACTGCTTTACACTAAAGTACACACATTCACTCCAGGTATCATCCATCTGGCTTCTTGATCTGTTGATCTTGATCTCCATCAAAGCAATGTAATAGAGGTTATCTCCATCTTGGTAACCCTGGACATGAGAAACAGTATATCACAATGTGGTGCATGACCATTTATACACACAAAAAAGTGCTGTGCAACAGCTGTATATTTGAATAGTAATTCAATAGTCTAAAAAGAGAATACCTTTGCATTTCTTTTTGAGGCTGCTGAAATTCTTGTATGAGAATCTGAAAAAACAGAATTTAAACCTTCTTAATATCGTGTCATGTTCAGTGAACATACATTAAAGATAAAAACAGCACCAGTTACCTGCACCTGCGGTTTCTCTTGTTCATCACACACATTAAGAAAGCCAGTAAAACATTCAGGATGGTGGTGAACGCTGCAGCCCCACGCCAGAAATTCACTGAGACAAGACAGTCCACCTCATCTGTAGAGAGCCAGACGTCAAGATACATTACAGCTTTTAGCTTTTTTTTTTTCTTAAGTTTGATTAGAAGATAACCATCACAAATCTCTGGCTAGAAAGTTACTTACAGGCAAAGTCCAGCTTGGTCCTGTGTCCAAACACTATCTGTCCACATGAGGTGACAGCACAGTAGTAGGTCCCAGCATGTTCAAACCTGAATCCTTTACATTGACAATAGTTCCCTCTGCAAATTCTAACATAAATGAATAACCACTTGCGCAGTAGTAAGTAGCTGAGTCTGAGAGGTGTAAATTGGAAATCTTTAAGTGATTTTTTCCAACGTGAAACATGGATTGTCCTTGAATTCATCATGAAAAGTGCCACTTGTTTCGTATTTATAGAAGATGGAGATGAGCCTTGGTTTCTGTCCTAGAGTTTGTTTATACCAGTAAAGCCTTGCTGCAACATCGCCTTCATAGAAACATTGCAAAGTCACCTCATCACCAACATTAACTGACAGCAGACCACTTTTCTGCTGAACAGATGAGGATAATTTCATATCAGTCATCTGAACTGAAGCAAAATGAGAGACAAAGCAAATGCACAATTAGTTTAAATTTATAGAGAGTTTATCACAATGAAGACAAGAATGATTGAGGAATGACATGAGGAGTGACTAAAAAATACACAAAAAACACCACTCACCTATTTTCCCAAAGAACAAACATGTTAAACAAAAAACAACCTTTGGAGATGTCATCGTTTCAAATTTCTTCGTTGAAAGTAATGAGGAGTATTTCTCCTGTCTTCAGAGACAAGCCTGTATTTTACTGGCCAAACTGGAGGTGTCATCAAAAGTCTTATTAAGGAAACATGATCACATGCTCACTCGCACTTATTCTGCCAAGGCCGGCTCTTGAAAAAAATCACGTTGAGTAAAAATGAATAACCACAACCAACATCCTCACTTATGTAACAGCCTGTACTGTCACTGATGGGCTGCACTCACTTTCAAGACGTGGTTATTTTTTGTGTCTATTCGATGTGTTTAGTCCAACATTTACAGTTTAGAGATGACATTAACAGCAACATACAATACAGTGGAGTTCAGTTTTGCTCAACCTTAGTTAATGAATCGATCATCATTATGTCAAACAAATAACATGCAGGCATAATAAATGATTGACTACCTGTCAGATACACTAAGAATACAACATGGTAATCACTAGCCAGGTCTAGTGTCATTTAATGAGATTTTGTCTATTTTTATGTCTTCTGTTGTTTACTTTATATATTTTCTTTTTTTTCAAGCATTAAATTTGAGTTGACAGTATATAAATTTGATCCCCAAAAGGTCACAAAGAATTGAGTCTGATCTACTATAAAATCAGTTGGCTCTCACTGTAGAGGCGTCCTGATTGAAACCACTCATACAAAGAGACAAAAAGTGCAGATGGTCCGTGATGTGCACATGACCACATCTTACAAAGCTAAAGAGAGATTTTATCATAACACTGCTGACCAAAAGGAAACTATTAAAAGATGTTTGCAAGTGCGGGTTCGTGGTGCACAAATCAGCACGTTTACTATGACTTCTGGTCTGTTTCAGTGGTAACTTTACATGTATACTCACTGAGCACTTTAGCAAGAACACCTGTGCAATCTAATGCAATCCAATACAACAGCTTATATATATTTTATACAGTTTTTGTTGACACTGTTAGAAAGATGATAATTCTACTTTATGTTTATTATTGAGGTTGTAGTGGGTGGTGGTGTACTGGAGTGCATTATATTGAAAAGTGTTCCTAATATTTTGTCCGCCCCCTTAATACATTAGGGTGTATTTTATACATGGGTGACACTGTGCCTGAACGCCTCCAGTGTAGACACGCATTAGCATACATGGGGGGAGCAAAATATTTGGAACATATTTCAATTTAATACACTCCAGTACACCACCACTCACTATGACCCCAATAATAAACATAAAGTAGAATTATCACCTTTCTGACAATGTCAACTAAAACTGAAAATGTATAAGCTTCTTGAAAGTAGGCAGGGCTTTTGTATTGGATTGCATTAGATTTCGCAGTTGTTTCTAAGAAAGTGCTCAGTGAGTGTACATCCTCAAAAATAACTGGTTGAATCAGTATAACTCTGGGAATTATGGAAAGTAGTTAAAATAGTTAGAAATGTAACACTTCATACTGCTTCATCCTATAGTTACTAGAAGTATGACCTCATTGTCTTAGGGGTTTGCTAAAAACACTAATAAAGGCATCTCTTGTTAAACTGCAACAAATATAAAACTTGTACAGTTCTACTGCTTTACACTTGAGTACACGCATTCAGTCTCGGTGTTGTTCCTCTGTCTTCTAGATCTGTTGATCTTGTGCTCCCCTAGAGCTGCATAATGGATGTTTTCTTCATTTTGGTGACCCTGATCATAAAATATAAAACAGAAAACCACAACACTTGAGAGAAATAAAAAGAAATGCTAGGTCTCAAAACATAATTGGACTTAAAAGAGTTGAGTCGTAATAAAATAGTTTATCTAAAAAAAGAAAAAGAACATACCTCTGTATCTGACATGGAAAATCTCTCCTGAGACTCTGAGAAAGATCAAATAGTGAGCTTACTATAATGCCATGTTCAGTGAATACACACTGTCAACTCCAAAGAATAGCAGTTATACCTTTACACTGGCTGCTGCTTCTTTTGTAGATCACATACACCGAGAAAGCCAATAAAACAACCAGGATGGTGGTGAATGTCAAAGCTCCACACAAGAAATACACCAACACAAGAGAATCCACCTCATCTGCAGAGAGCCAGACACCAGAAGACAGTAGAAAGCTTTTAGCTGTGTTATTTTTAGTTTAAATACGGAGTTATGCACTTATTAGAAAAAGGACAACCTTTGTTAGAAAAAGTTACTTACGCTCAAAGTCGAGCTTGGTCCCGTTTCCAAACACTATCTGTCCACATGAGGCGACAGCACAGTAGTAGATCCCAGCATGAGAAAGATTCAGACTCGTCATTGGCAAGTTGTAGACACAGGTGTGTGTTTGTGTGTTGTTGTTCCTCTCACACTGATCATTCCTGCCTCCATGTGTGTAAATGATTCCTGGTTGAGATTCTTCAGAGTTTTTGAACCAGTAAACACTGAGTTCTTCATCATCACAGGTCCCAGTGTGTACTGTACAGTTCAGAGTCACAGAGCCTCCTGGCTGGATGCTCTCAGATGCCGACTGATGGACCGAAGCTTGAATGTTCAAACCTGAACCCTTTACATTGACAATAATGCTCTCTAAAAATTCATACACATGTGAATAGCCACTTATGCAGTAGTAAGTCGCTGAGTCCGAGATGCGCAAATCTGTGATCTTCAAGTGATTTTTACCAGTTTCAATATCCAGTGTGAAACGTGGATTGTTCTTTAATTCATCATGAAAAGTGCCATTCCTTTCATACTTGTAGTAGGTAGAGATAATTCTTGGTTTCTGTCCCAGAGTTTGCTTATACCAGTAAAACCTTGCTGCAACATCACCTTCATAGAAACATTGCAAAGTCAAGTTGTCCCCAGTATTAACAGATACAAAACCTCTGTCTTGACGAACAGATGAGGAGAATTTCACATCAGTCATCTGAGCTGAAGTAAAATGAAAGACAAAGAAAATTCACATTATAAACACATAATTAAAGGAGGAGTGACCATACATTTTAAAAAACACAAACTGGATTCATAAAAACACAACTCACCCATTTTCTGTCCCAATAACAGACATGTCAGAAAGAAAACAAACACTGGAGATCTCATCGTGTTCATATAGTCGGGCTAAATGAAAAGAATCTTGATCTTTTCTTCACTCTTAAGAGACAAGACTGCGTTTGATTGGCCAACCAGAAGTGACTGTATGTCCTATTTAGGAAACATGATCACATGTTCACTGTCAACTGTACTGTCACATTTGGTTCTTGAGAAGAGTCACTTGGTAAGAGGTATATGAAGAACATAATGGCTCCTTAACTTACCATTAGATATAAAATCACTAAAATATAAATTACCACAGACATCCTCACTCATATAATACTGATCTCACTAATGGACCATATTTACTCAACATATTTTGTTCATGTTTCTTTAAAAATACAGAAAAGGCTTACAAAAGCATGAAGGTAAGAATAAAAGGCTTTTGGTGCTTGGAAATGCTCGTCATCCAATAGGTGGCTCAGTGATGCAGTGGGCTACTAGTGGCTACTTATTAACCTCCTCTTTAATCACTTAAAGTTATAATTCTTAATGTTTTCATGAAACAACCCCCATTTTGATTATGGTCAACATTCTTGCTGCAATAGTCATGTATTTGCATTCTTCATAATTACCTCATTATATAGTAGTTTCATTGCTACTGACATTCCTTGTGTTCAATATTGTTCCATTAGTTTAATGCCACTCAATTCCAGGTCATATAGTTGTATTTTCTGCTCTGCTCATCTACTTTATTTTTTATTTCTTTGTGTTTCTCTATTCTATTTCCTTTTTTGAAGTGAACCCCCCCCCCCCCAAAGGTGAAGCTGAAGGAATGTTTTCTGGCTCACAATTCTGGGACCTGTAGTATTAAACTGAACTTGCTCTTTCTACCAGTAAGCATAGGTTTTCCTAAATCAACCAGAATTAAAATCTTAAGGATTATAACTTTAAAGTTCTGAGTAATCAAAACCTGACTCACTTAAAAAATGTATCAATCTCAAGGCAAATATGTTGTAGCAGACCTCCTGGCCTCTGCAATGTCTTTCTTAGCACCTTTGTTTTCTCTTATCTGGAGCAAATGTCAAGTCGTCCTGCTAGACCTCTCTGAAAATGATCTGAGGCTCCCTTACTTGGAAACCACAGATCAACTTAAAACTGTTGTTGTAATTTTACTTCTTTCATACAACACATTTGGCCTCATTCACTAATATGTGCATAGAAATGTTCCTTGTGCACAAAACAAGTTTGCATGCAAAATTACTGTAGGATTCATGACACATTTGCACCAGCCTATTTTGTTCTTACTATTGTGCTTATGTTAGTGAATCAGAATCATTCTAAATTGACAGGCACGTGCCTGCTATCCATTATTTGCATACTATCATGCCCCCATGTCTTTATATAAGGAAAGCCCTGTTGGAGTGGTGCAGCAGTGCAGAGAGCTGTCACTCATTGCAAAGAGGGCCGTGATAGTAAAAATGTAGAAAAACTTTGCTGCTAGTGAAATGCAAATAATAATAAAATAAAAAGTTGGTAAATGTGTAGATCTGTGGAATTAATCTAAATAAATCTCTACTGCTGCACCAGGTGTGCACTGTATTTCGTCTCTCACCACAACAGGCCATGATGCAGTGAAGATGCAGAGCATCCCTCCCTGTGCCACTACTGAACTGTCAGGCTGTGAGGACACTGAACAGGCTGCTGGTTAACAAGCTGCATATATCACGGCCAAATCTGATGGAGGAAATTAATCGCTGTCACATTCAATATATAAGATATTGTCATCTAACAGGACAGTTTTAATCTATTAATAATTTCATTACATTTGTGATGATGATTTATGGATTACAATGTCTTGGCTATTAATTTTACAATCAGTAAACAAGTTGTGTAATATTAGCAATTTCACACTTTTAAATGTTGTATATTGAGATCCAATCATTTTTTAAATAATTGTGGTTCTAATATATTGTTTATTTTGAATAAATATTGACCGTATAATTTATTAACACTGTGGGATGTTTATGATCCGTGTGTATGCATGGTCTAAGGCAGTTCTAAATTTGTTTGCAGAGTGAGAATAAATTCAGGTAAGAACATATTTATGAATCTGGATTTGTGTTTAAAACATTTGTACGCACAGTTTGTGTATATGCACTCCTTATGAATGAGGCCCATTGTTTGAAACTAACCCCCTGTGATTGGTTTATGTTTTTTTTTATCATAACATACAAGAATGACTCATCCTTTTCTGTCACTTTACATTTTGTCATCACACTGGCAGATAACATTTGTGGTTTGTGGGTTCATACACATGTACGTGTACGTGCACATGCTGATGTGCAAAGTGTCACAGAAACTTGTCATATAGCATCACTGAATTTCTTCTTCTTCACAGACAGCACTGTGTTTGATTGGCCAATCAGAAGTGACGCCTAATGTCTTACTTTGGAAACATGATCACATGTTCAGAGCCAGTAATAGTATTAAGAGAGGATTTACAAGGTCAGGAGTATATGAGCAACTTAATGACTCTTCAACTTTGTCAGCAATGGCATTAGCTTTAAAATGGGAGGGTGTGTCCAAATTTTTGACTGATACTGTATATGACCACACACTTCCTCATTAGTGTAACACTATTCTCATCTCATTCTTTTGGTTCATTTTGTCTTTCTGATAAGGTACAGAAACTGGGAGGTGAGCCTCATCTCTTCTCAGCTCATGACACCACCTCATGAAACACCAGAGGAATATCTCTATTAAACATAGTGAGTATGGTACATGGCTCAAAGGCAGAATGTTTTGCTTATATATCATCCACATTTATTACTACTTCACAGAATTCATGCAAGTTATTACACTTCTTTAAAAAATCATTCAAGTTAAAAAGACAATATTCTTAGTTTTTCTTTATTAAGAGTTTAACATTCAAAACTCAGCTAATCTGCTTCATCAGGACTGTGTGGGTGTGGTTTGCACAGATGTGATTGACAGTGGCTTGGCAAAATAACCCAACAACCCAACAACTGACGTCAGATTCTGATTCAAATTTAGCAAAAGTCTGATTGGGGCAGAAATAAGTGACATCACCTTACTCCCACCAAGCCCTGCCCACAGTAAACTATTGAGCGGAGCGCAGACAAAACAGCTCAAACAGATATCTCTCAAGTGAAATAAGCAAAACTTTTGGCAGAAAACATTCTTGAATGTTCATAAAGGGTCCCATTGCTCAAAGTGGGAAGCTGATTGACAAAATATGTTTTCAGGGCCTTGAAGTGCTGAAGCTATTGTATGTATAATCCCTTGAGAATTTTTTTTTTCTAAAATCCAGTAGATGATTCGAAAACCTTCCAACTTTGTTGAACGAGTGAGACGATGTTAAAGCTTTGTTTGCCTTAAAGTTACATATGAGATATCTGCTCTGTAGTACTGTACCCGCTCTCTGTGCCTCATATGTTTCCCTTTTACTGTCTTTTCCATTCTGTGTTGATTTGTTTCTGTCTCACATACACTTGTTCCGAATCCCATCTTGTAAAAATGTCCTTAGCTTGCTGATTTACTAAAATTTGACTTGGGTTGTGGATGGAACATTAAAAACTTTTTAATTTGACATAAATATATTATTACTTCAATCCAACACCAACATACATTCTCAAATAACTAGTTGAATCAACTCATCTCTGGGAATTATGGCTGCTCCATTCTATAGTCACAAGAAAAATATACTGATAACATGATCTCAATCTCTTATGAGTTTGCTAGAAACACTAATAAAGGCATATCTTATTACACTGCAACAAATATAAAACATGAACAGTTCTACTGCTTTACACTTGAGTACACGCATTCAGTCTCGGTGTTGTTCCTCTGTCTTCTAGATCTGTTGATGTTGTGCTCCTTTAAAGCTGCGTAATGGATGTTTTCTTCATTTTGGTGACCCTGATCATAAAATATAAAACTGTAAATCACAATATTTGATAAAAATAGAAACAGATCCCAGAAAATAATTGTGCTTAAAATGTTTGAATGGTATTACAATAGTTTATCTAAAAAAGGAAAAAGAACATACCTCTGCATTTGATGTGGAGGGAGCTGAAAATCTCACCTGAGACTCTGAGAAAGATCAAACAGTGAGCTTACTATAATGCCATGTTCAATGAATACACACTGTCAACTACAAAGAATAGCAGTTATCATACCTTTACACTGGCAGCTGTTTCTTTTGTTGATCACATACAAAGCCAGTAAAACAACCAGGATGGTGGTGAATGTCAAAGCTCCACTTAACAAATACACAAGAGAATCCACCTCATCTGCAGAGAGCCAGACACCAGAAGACAGTAGAAAGCTTTTAGCTGTGTTATTTTTAGTTTAAATACGAGTTATACACTTATAAAAAAGGACAACCAGTGTTAGAAAAAGTTACTTACTGCCAACGTCCAGCTTGGTCCCGTTTCCAAACACTATCTGTCCACATGAGGCGACAGCACAGTAGTAGGTCCCAGCATGAGAAAGATTCAGACTCTTCATTGGCAAGTTGTAGACACAGGTGTGTGTTTGTGTGTTGTTGTTCCTCTCACACTGATCATTCCTGCCTCCATGTGTGTAAATGATTCCTGGATGAGATTCTTCAGAGTTTTTGAACCAGTAAACACTGTGTTCTCCATCATCACAGGTCCCAGTGTGTACTGTACAGTTCAGAGTCACAGAGCTCTCAGATGCCGACTGATGGACCAAAGCTTGGATGTTCAAACATGAACCCTTTACATTGACAATAGTTCCTTCTGCAAATTCAAACTTGGATGAGTAGCTGCTTGCGCAGTAGTAAGTAGCTGAGTCTGAGATGCGCAAATTTGTGATCTTCAAGTGATTTTTACCAGTTTCAGTATCCAGTGCGAAACGTGGATTGTTCTTCAATTCATCATGAAAAGTGCCATTCCTTTCATACTTGTAGTAGGTAGAGATAATTCTTGGTTTCTGTCCCAGAGTTTGCTTATACCAGTAAAACTTTGTTGCAGCATCACCTTCATAGAAACATTGCAAAGTCAAGTTGTCCCCAGTATTAACAGATACAAAACCTCTGTCTTGACGAACAGATGAGGAGAATTTCACATCAGTCATCTGAGCTGAAGTAAAATGAAAGACAAAGAAAATTCACATTATAAACACATA